>NW_019384579.1:585300-620379 GCF_000671375.1 Centruroides sculpturatus | reverse complement strand
TATATAAGAGGTATAATTATCAAATCATCTAAATGTGTATGCTATTAAAAATAATATTAATAATTAAAAAATTCATACCTCTGTAGAATTCTTTGACTTTAGTTGAATTTGAAAAAGACTAGCAATTCCTTTTTTTAAATTAGAAATAGAAACAGTTTCAACAGATCCATATATAGATTTAATATGTCCAGAAATCCAATGTATATAAATAGGTTTATCCGACATTTGGTCCAATTTAGACATGTGAGACTGAAGTTTCATTGGTGTTGAATGTATTGTTGAAACATGAAGCTTGGGTTTATTAATCTAAAAATTTAAATAGTTTTTTAATAAAAAGTATTTTTAATATATATTATATTTGTTAGATATTTAAATTCAATATCATTTCATTTGTTATTCTATATATTTTTTCAAATACTAAAGCTTAAAATTCTTAAATAATTTTTATCATAGTTTTCTTTTCCACAGTTTTACTCCAATGATTTATATTGATATATGAGGATATCCAATTTGGTTAAAATGTTATTCATTTCTTATTTTGTATAAAATGACTTTAAAATTATAATTTGTCATTTCTTTTGCTAAATACAGGACAAGTGAGCGTCCCAACAAAATTTGCAGGGACAACAGAACATTTCTTAAAAAAGGGGGTAATCCTGTATATATGAGACGTCTGGCAATCCTATCGTCCATACTCTTCTGAAATCAGTCCATATAACTTAAATCTATTTTGCAAAATAAAGGTGCAATTTGCGGGTAATGCTTTAAATCAAGAGAAATTATATTTGCAATAGGCCATACAGTAGCAGATGCCAATTAAAGTAAGTTTGGTGATAGCATTGAAAATCTTCCAAAATTATGGATTTTGTCATATAGATGGCAGGAAATTATATTGAAGGAATGTAAATAACAGATATCCAGAATAAACTGTATATATTGAATAAATGCAATTTTCTCACTATTAAAATTCCAACCCTCATATACTGTATTTCATATAAAAGAAATATAATATTTTATTATTTTTAACTAACATTTAACTAGTAAATCTGAATAAATAAATTAATCCCAGTAATCAATTATTTTTCAGTATACCAATATAATGATTAAGTAAACGTCTCTTCAATACGAAAAAAATTTTTCGGATTGAAGAGACGTTTACTTAATCAACAGATAAAACAGCTACCATTAGAAAATTCAGGAAAAATATCAATATAAGTTTGTTCCATTAAAATAAGCTAAATTTGATATGGATAACTTAATTATTATGGTTACGTGCAATTTTACAAAAGTTTAAAATGAGAGTAATGTTTATATTTATATATTAATTTTATTGTAAATTCCTAGTTACAGTAATGTTGATATAAAGATGGAAGATTTCAAATTTTTTAATGTAATAATATTTTAATAAAAGATTAAATTTGATACAGTATTTTGTTTTCTAACTGAAAGATTATGAGATAAAAGTATAAATTACCTCTAATTTAAGTAGAAGTTCTTCAGGATTTTCATTGCTCTGCCACACATTTGATATTAATGCATTTGCTGTAACTTTATAACCAACACTTCTTCCTGTAGAAGTACTTTGATTTGTGTTATCATTGAGATTTATTTGAAATTCATATTGATAATGATATGTAACATCTTGTTCGTACGGGTAAAATATTTTTATATTAAAATTACCTTTTGATAAAAGNCTTAGAGAATTTTTAGATGGGTCTAAAAATATGTTCGATTTCCTGCAAAAACGAAAAAAAACTGTATCCGCGTCTTGCACGTCGCTTTCTCTTAACAATTCCATTGTTAAGAAAAAGCGACTTCCATTGTTGACACTTCCATTGTTACTTAACACTTCCATTGTTGATGGAAGTGTTAAACCTTAATCCCGTCTCTCTCCCCCGTGGGGAGGGATTTGAAAAATCCCTTCTTAGTGTGTGTTCTCGTGACGTATCCTAACTGAGAAATAAACATCTTCCAACACTAGAGGAGTTACAATTCAGCACTTCAAACAACCTTTACAGCTCCAGTGGTATATGTTTACACCTTAGCAAACGTTTTCAACCTCATCGAGGTCTTCATCAGGCTACTGTAATTAGGAATTCGAACACGTTTGGAACAGAACATATACAATTCAAAATTTACAAACAGATTTAAGAATACTCATGGGAACGTTACGCACGCGCTGAAACGACTGTGAAGCACATGTTGAAAATGTTTGCTAAGGTGTAAACACATACCACTGGAGCGGTAAAGGTTGTTTGAAGTGCTGAATTGTATCCTAACTGTATACCAAATTTCAACTTTGAACTCCTAACCATTTGGGCTCTGCTCTGATTATTATTATTATTATTATTATTATTATTATTATTATTATCAACCTGTCTCAATTATATATATAGATTATAAAAATAATGTAGAAAAATTCACATCGAAAATTATGTCAAACCCATTAATTAAAATCAAGTAAAAAAAGAAACAAAAATAATTTGTGAATCAAATGGACATGTTGCCTGTGCTTCTGAATAGCCATAGCAATTCTGCAAAATTTCTACCAAAAAAAAACTATCAAAAATCTGCAGGAAAATTTTTATTTTTGGGTATTCCTCCATTGAGTCAATCAAAATGACATGTACAGGTTTGAAAAAAATATAATATACTTTTACTGGTAACAAAAATCATCTTTACTTGATTTTGGTATTTATTTTGTTTTAATTATTTTATTTTAAAAACCATCTTTCCTTATAATTATTTTCATTAGTAAACATTTTAAAATTTTCCATTTTTTATAATTTAAATTAAATATGCATACAAAATAAGTTTTTCTAGAATGCATATAACTGTATGAATAAAAACAATTATCCAAAACAAATAATCATCATCTTAAAATTATTTTCTGAATGTTAATGGTATGCAGTTGTTAATTGTTTTAATAAAAGGTTATTTATTTAAATAATTGAATCTTATCAAACAACTGAAAGATAAGAAAATAATTGTAGAGTGTGATGAAACGCGCACCGGTAAAAGGTTTATAGATACCTGGTTGTGTTACAGTACTCCGGTGTAGATAGTCTACCATTTTTCGAAGAAAATAATTATTTAAATGCCTTCAAATATTTATTCTTTACAGTTTAAATTTTCTTTTGTAATTAAAAGTAGTTTAAAAGTGAACAAAACTCCTTAATTTCTTCAAACAATACTGTAAGAAAACTCTGCTTTATTGGATGCTTTATTAACTTGTGTATCTCCTAACAATGGGCTTGCCCAAAAGTACTAGAGAAACTCTTACTCAATATAAACAAGTTCCAAATTTATTACTTTGATATATGATATATAGCTTTTATATTCATGTAACTTATATCACTTTATTTGGCTAAAAAAAAAACATTATGATGGTTTAGTGACACACTCGAGATTTAATCTTGGGGGAACCGAGTCAAACAGATAAAAAAAATATATATATATTAATGCAAATTCAACAAAATTCTCACCTTATGTGACCGATAATTCATAAGTAATATAGAAATAGAAGACAAGTCACAATATAAATAAAAAAATGAATTTCTGGAAAATTTACTAGTGTTTCTTTTCCTTTTACTTTGGATGGTGCCAGGGTCCCTTGGTCTACACCCCCAGTTCACCACTGTAATAATGTATGTCACGACTAGCCAAACCTTGTCGTGATAGGAGTCATATACTGTATTGCTTATCAGAAATACAAGAACCATATTCTTTATTGAAACTGTACTTAATATAATAAATACGTACTCCACTGTAAGAGTCTAAAAGAGCCATACGAGGCTTGCAAGCCGAGTTTTACCAGCAAAGATATATATATGTATAATTTATGTAAAGCCGAAGTCATCAGATGTAAGGTACTATAAAAAAAACTTGAACAAAATTTAGTCAACTGTCTAAACTTATGCCCTAAATGTATTACTATATTATTTAAAATATTTAGGAATAACTTTGTACTTGTTTGAGATTTTAAATATATTTATTAAAATTACACAGTGACCTTCTAAAAGCCTTGAAATTAAACCCTGATCTCCAAACTGCTGATTATCATTTTTTTTTATATTTTTAATCATTTTATAATGATATTTTTTAAGATTAAAATTACTGAGTTAACAATTCATTCATATTTCTTATAAAAAATAATTATTTTATCAATTAAAAAAATAAGTTTTAAATAAGAAAGAATTTACCTGGTGATGGTAAAGCAGACAACCAACCTGTAAATAAAATTTAAACCTGTTTCTATCATTCAATATATAAAATATTTTAGAAAGAATGAAGATTATTATTGAATATCAAGATATTTAATATATAATATGATCATTTATTTGCACTTAAAAATGTTACAAAACTAGAAAAATATTTTAGAAAAGTTATCTACATTTGTTTTGTATGATTTAAATATTTAACAACGTCATAAAATAGAATAACAAGATATAAAAATGGACCACGTGTCAAAGGAAATCAGTGAAATATACAAGTCGACCCCCCTATAACACTGTTGATTATTCCGTTTTATATGAATTCCATGTTGTAGGAGTCACTTAGATTTTACAAATACGTGTGCCGGGCTGTGAACGGCTCACGTATTTGTAAAATCTAAGTGATTCGTACAACACGGAATTCATATAAAACAGAATAATCAACAGTGTTATAGGGGGTCGACTTGTACACTTTTATGCTGAAATAGAATAATTTTCTGATGTTTAATTAAAGCAAAGTCCGTTTTAGCGATAAGTATTGTTTATGTCTATAATTTTGATTAAATTTGCGACTTTTTTTTATTTATTTTTTTAATAAAATAAGAATATATCCTTTAAAAGTTATGAAAATTTCAATTATTTTAATTTAAAACTGACAAATTACATTAATATTTAACGTGTCTTTTGATGGAACATCTTGAACTACTTTCAGTCTGTACGAATGTAGAAATCATTTTAATAAATAAATAAATAAATTACATCTACTATCGTCACGATAAAATAATAAATTCGGGAATAAATGAAATTCATATGTATTTTTTCGTTTTTATCTCTAACAGTTCGTTGTAACTACAGTCGACCCCCCCTATAAGACTGTTGATAATTCCGTTTTAAATGAATTCCATGTTGTACGAGTCACTTAGATATTACAAATACGTGAGCCGTTCACAGCCCGACACACGTATTTGTAAAATCTAAGTGACTCGTACAACATGGAATTCATATAAAACGGAATAATCAACAGGGTTATAGGGGGACTCGACTGTATCTGTTTAGGATATTCGAATTTAAAAAGTGTATAAAATTATATAAATCTTTATTATATATATTACAATAATTAATAAAAGATTAGAATTATTATATTTTATCCTATAAAATAAGTTAATCGATATAAATCTCTTGTTAATTTGTATTAACTTCAAGGACTTATCGAATACCCTTAATTAATTAAAACATAATACAGTCTACAGTAAGTACACTGAACATTTCTATACAGTTCATAAGTTATTTACATGGATACAATATTTACTGTACAGTGTAAGAATTTACTTAATGACACATTACACCGAAATCGTAACGAAATAAAATTACCTGCCAGGCAGAATAATATCGCTACAAAAACGTACGTCTCCATAAAGTTACGGCAGAACAATTTCAATAAACTGATCAAAGTCTTCAACAAAATGATAATTTCGAAAGAGAGCGGTTCGATGACATACGTGCTACATATATCAGTTTTCGTCCTTCCATCTTGTTTACTTTCAAAGTCCTAAGTATTGTAGATAATGGTTAATAACAATCGAAACTCTGGCAAAATACCATCGAGTAATATATTTTCTGAAGGTAATATCTTCGGTTCGTGTATGACCTTGACCAATCATCGGGTCAGTGACAGCAAACGAAACCAGTTTTGTTCACCCTCCACAAACACCCTTTTCTTGTTATTTCCTGCGGGCTATGAACTGATACTAGCTTTATTTAAGAAAAAATATACATAACTTTTTGTTGTAATTCGATTGACAATGTTTGTTTATTATGTTGTTTCCTTTTTAAACTTATTGTAAAAAAATTAAAAGGTTTTAGAAGAGTTACGATGTAGAAAGCAAGGGTTTTTTTTTTTTTATCATTCGTTGTTACTTCCGTGTGCCACGATCTCACGCTAAGAATTTATAACATTGAAAAGAAATTTTTAAGAATTAAGAAGAAGTGCAAGTCAACCCCCCTATAACACTGTTGATTTTTCCGTTTTATATGAATTCCACGTTGTACGAGTCACTTAGATTTTACAAATATGTGAGCCATCCACAGCCAGGCAAATGTATTTGTAAAATTTAAGTGACTCGTACAACATGGAATTCATATAAAACGGAAAAATCAACAGTGTTATAGGGGGGGNAGGCAGGTTTCCGTTTTAAACAGATTTTACCATTTTAGGACAGTGTATATGAAGGGTATCGTCTTTAGACTAATATAAAATTCTTGTATTCATTTTTAAAACTCCTGCTATAAATCGAATCAGTCGACCCCCTATAACACTGTTGATTATTCTGTTTTATATGAATTCCGTGTTGTACGAGTCACTTAGATTTTATAAATATGTGTGCCGGGCTGTGAATGGCTCACGTATTTGTAAAATCTAAGTGACTCGTACAACACGGAATTCATACAAAACAGAATTATCAACAGTGTTATAGGGGTTTCGACTTGTACTAGTTTCTAATTTAACGAATGCAAGATTGAGGAAGTGTTTACAATAGGAAATACAGCAGAAATTTAATTTTAAATTATAAATGTTTACAGGATTTAGAAATAATTAAGCCTTTATCATCATCTTTCTTCATAAATTACTGTATATCTGGTCCTCAAGATTCTTATTAAAAAGTTATATTTTCTTATAAAATATTGCTAAATAAATAAAAAAAAAGGGGGGGAGAAAAACAGTAATTGGACCTTGGAGAATTTAAACGTCAACAAGTTAGATCATATTAAAGGTAAAGGCCTTTGCACATCCTATTAAAACTAATTAGGGGAAAGTGGTGCAAGATGGTGCCATGGGGTGAATCGGGGACGTCTGTTTATTCGTGATTAACCTGCTTTCATCTAGCTGTTATTTGGGGAATTAAATTTCAACCTCAAAAGGGATCACGGGACGAGAGAACGTCCGAATCGCTCTCTCTCTGTTTGGAAGTAAGACACTAATTTTACGCCCGCTACAAAGTTTCTACAAAGTAATTATCATTGTAAACTTTTACATTACCTTTTAGATGAAGATATTATGGTATTCGAAGTAACCTTTAAGACTGTAATTGTTTAATTTGAAATAAAGTTGACCTATGTTCGCAGTCAGTATGAAAAGTGCACATTGGGGCAAGATGGGGTACCCCATCTTGCCTCAGATTGTCCAAGAATATGGCCAACGAATCCAGAAGTATTTTCAGAGGTAGACTTTATTGCTACAGAGACGATAAATAGACCCTGTCAGCAGCAGGACACACAGGATGCTCGTTTTGGAACAATCAAAACCATGAAAAAGAAGGTATGCCTAATCTGGGTGCAGAAACGGTCACTGATTACACCACTACAAATAGGCCTACTCATTCAGTTTTTACTTAAGTCTCTCCCATAGAAATAATGCCAATTCCACATGTTGGAACCAAGAAAAAAAATCGAAAATAGAAGAAGGAGAGGGAAAACAGCAGTCCTAACAGATAAACCGTACAAGTAGCAGCTGATGGAACAACAAAAGAAAGACCCCAGGAAAAAGGTCTTTCTTTACCGAAAAA
This sequence comes from Centruroides sculpturatus, assembly GCF_000671375.1. Lineage (NCBI taxonomy): Eukaryota > Metazoa > Arthropoda > Arachnida > Scorpiones > Buthidae > Centruroides > Centruroides sculpturatus. The sequence goes on along the minus strand of NW_019384579.1, from coordinate 612,602 downwards.
AATTCCGTAAAATCAAAAGTTACAGGCATCAGCAAGGATAGACCTAACAAAAGACAAATGACACAGAATGTGGAGGGTTATACTCTGCATCTACACAAAGTTGGGCTAAATGTAGGCATTGTGATAAATGGGCACACTGTTCTTGTGCCAATATGAAGAAAACGACAGTTTAACCATTTTAATTTGTCCTTCTTGTATATAAAAAATAATATCCCCAACTTACCCCATGGGTGAGGTAAAGATGATGCATTTACATATAATTTTAAAAATTATCGTTCTCATCAAAGTAATTTACAATCTTGTGACTTTTCAAACCTTAAAGTCCTCATCTTGTCCCACCTTGCCCTATATTTGAATACTTACTAATACTGTTTAGTTGAATTCTTGTTAGTTTGCCGGGCTGCAATTTTTAATTATATTTTTAATTAATTTAATTTAAAATATATGCTCTCCACCTCAAATTAGTAGTGTTTTTGTCCCTGTACATTATATCTTTTCTGTTAGCAATGGTCATCTGTTTAACTCCGTACTCGAGATTAAGGAAAGACAGACAGTGGGAATTTATAGATCTACAATTTTTTCAAATTGCAGCCCAATAATAAAATCAAAGAGTCCAATAAAGAGTCCATAATTAATATAAACAGGATAAAATGGAATGAAAGTTTTTCCCGCATCCATCGTGGGTTTGGCACACTCACAATGAAGTCAGAGTGGTAATATTCGGGACAGCCGATCTTTTTTGTTCGCCCGGATTCGAACCCGGTTCCTCAAAGCGCCCTAATCCGTATTGCATTTGTATTAATTATTGTTAAGAATTTTGTATTGTAGGATTGATGATTTTGGGTAAAACAACATATGGGCGAGATGCCAAATGGGGATGTCTCTAGTGAGAACTCTTATGAGAAACTATCCCTTATTTGAGCGTTAGACAAGTGAAGTAAACTCCACGTACCAGTCCGTTGGCGAGGCTCAAACCCACTACCAGTGTTCGGTGGTTTTATCCATTCGACCACTATTTCCGTTTCTATAATGAAAATATTTTATACTTGAGATTGGGTGCCAACTACACTGGAATTTTTATCTAATTTCTTATACAGATATTTAATTAATTGCTGTACTTAATTACACGGCATTCAATATAAATCTGCTCGAGTGGTATCTCGGAAACATGTGCTTTCACCAGAAAAGACCATGCTACCTATGTTAAATCGCGAAAGAAAGAATTTCTATCCGATAAGAATGCATTTTAAATAATGACGAAAGAGGCGACTCGTCATGTCAACGGACGATCTATACCACTTAAGTATTCTGATAGAATTCTAAGAAAGCCATGTGGTAAGTGTAGATGATAATATTTATCGACTAGAGTAGCACATTGTCTAGTTTCTGGCTCTATTCGTGTCACCTAAATAATATTATTTTAAACTAGAATTAGTTTATGAATAGATAATGAATGACGGAGAATGCATTTTGTTCATCCGTACTGATACCGAAATTTCTTAAAATAATTTTAATGACTTTGGTTTTGATGAAATGCTACAAATATCCGACTTGCTATAACATAATTTTATCAAAAAAATAACATTTTATCATAACCCAACTTCACCAATTAAAATACAGTAATTATCTTCAATGGGTAAACTAATAATAACTCTTAAATAATTCTATAAATACTCATTTTTATACGTTAATAAATTAAATATTTAGATCATTCTTTTTATTTAATTAATGACTTTTGTAATAAAGTCATTAATTATTTAAATATTTAGATCATTCTTAATATTTAATTAATGACTTTTGTAATAAAGTCATTAATTAAAAATAATTTAATTTTTATAATACAGTTTTAATACAGATCAACCTATAACACTGTTGATTATTCTGTTTTATATGAATTCCGTGTTGTACGAGTCACTTAGATTTTATAAATATGTGTGCCGGGCTGTGAATGGCTCACGTATTTGTAAAATCTAAGTGACTCGTACAACACGGAATTCATACAAAACAGAATTATCAACAGTGTTATAGGGGTTTCGACTTGTACTAGTTTCTAATTTAACGAATGCAAGATTGAGGAAGTGTTTACAATAGGAAATACAGCAGAAATTTAATTTTAAATTATAAATGTTTACAGGATTTAGAAATAATTAAGCCTTTATCATCATCTTTCTTCATAAATTACTGTATATCTGGTCCTCAAGATTCTTATTAAAAAGTTATATTTTCTTATAAAATATTGCTAAATAAATAAAAAAAAAGGGGGGGAGAAAAACAGTAATTGGACCTTGGAGAATTTAAACGTCAACAAGTTAGATCATATTAAAGGTAAAGGCCTTTGCACATCCTATTAAAACTAATTAGGGGAAAGTGGTGCAAGATGGTGCCATGGGGTGAATCGGGGACGTCTGTTTATTCGTGATTAACCTGCTTTCATCTAGCTGTTATTTGGGGAATTAAATTTCAACCTCAAAAGGGATCACGGGACGAGAGAACGTCCGAATCGCTCTCTCTCTGTTTGGAAGTAAGACACTAATTTTACGCCCGCTACAAAGTTTCTACAAAGTAATTATCATTGTAAACTTTTACATTACCTTTTAGATGAAGATATTATGGTATTCGAAGTAACCTTTAAGACTGTAATTGTTTAATTTGAAATAAAGTTGACCTATGTTCGCAGTCAGTATGAAAAGTGCACATTGGGGCAAGATGGGGTACCCCATCTTGCCTCAGATTGTCCAAGAATATGGCCAACGAATCCAGAAGTATTTTCAGAGGTAGACTTTATTGCTACAGAGACGATAAATAGACCCTGTCAGCAGCAGGACACACAGGATGCTCGTTTTGGAACAATCAAAACCATGAAAAAGAAGGTATGCCTAATCTGGGTGCAGAAACGGTCACTGATTACACCACTACAAATAGGCCTACTCATTCAGTTTTTACTTAAGTCTCTCCCATAGAAATAATGCCAATTCCACATGTTGGAACCAAGAAAAAAAATCGAAAATAGAAGAAGGAGAGGGAAAACAGCAGTCCTAACAGATAAACCGTACAAGTAGCAGCTGATGGAACAACAAAAGAAAGACCCCAGGAAAAAGGTCTTTCTTTACCGAAAAAAATTCCGTAAAATCAAAAGTTACAGGCATCAGCAAGGATAGACCTAACAAAAGACAAATGACACAGAATGTGGAGGGTTATACTCTGCATCTACACAAAGTTGGGCTAAATGTAGGCATTGTGATAAATGGGCACACTGTTCTTGTGCCAATATGAAGAAAACGACAGTTTAACCATTTTAATTTGTCCTTCTTGTATATAAAAAATAATATCCCCAACTTACCCCATGGGTGAGGTAAAGATGATGCATTTACATATAATTTTAAAAATTATCGTTCTCATCAAAGTAATTTACAATCTTGTGACTTTTCAAACCTTAAAGTCCTCATCTTGTCCCACCTTGCCCTATATTTGAATACTTACTAATACTGTTTAGTTGAATTCTTGTTAGTTTGCCGGGCTGCAATTTTTAATTATATTTTTAATTAATTTAATTTAAAATATATGCTCTCCACCTCAAATTAGTAGTGTTTTTGTCCCTGTACATTATATCTTTTCTGTTAGCAATGGTCATCTGTTTAACTCCGTACTCGAGATTAAGGAAAGACAGACAGTGGGAATTTATAGATCTACAATTTTTTCAAATTGCAGCCCAATAATAAAATCAGAGAGTCCAATAAAGAGTCCATAATTAATATAAACAGGATAAAATGGAATGAAAGTTTTTCCCGCATCCATCGTGGGTTTGGCACACTCACAATGAAGTCAGAGTGGTAATATTCGGGACAGCCGATCTTTTTTGTTCGCCCGGATTCGAACCCGGTTCCTCAAAGCGCCCTAATCCGTATTGCATTTGTATTAATTATTGTTAAGAATTTTGTATTGTAGGATTGATGATTTTGGGTAAAACAACATATGGGCGAGATGCCAAATGGGGATGTCTCTAGTGAGAACTCTTATGAGAAACTATCCCTTATTTGAGCGTTAGACAAGTGAAGTAAACTCCACGTACCAGTCCGTTGGCGAGGCTCAAACCCACTACCAGTGTTCGGTGGTTTTATCCATTCGACCACTATTTCCGTTTCTATAATGAAAATATTTTATACTTGAGATTGGGTGCCAACTACACTGGAATTTTTATCTAATTTCTTATACAGATATTTAATTAATTGCTGTACTTAATTACACGGCATTCAATATAAATCTGCTCGAGTGGTATCTCGGAAACATGTGCTTTCACCAGAAAAGACCATGCTGGAATAGGATTGGATAGATTTTGCCAAGTTTCTTCTTATTTTTTTAATACATTGCGAACACTGGGGAAAATAGAAAGAAGTTTTAAATTATAAGAAAATTTTAATCTTTATTATCGAAATATTCAATGAAATTTTGGGAATGCGAATGAAATTTCTCGTGTTTTCTGTGATAGCGTTATGGTGCCACAACAGAAGGAATCATTTAATCTACACGAAACTTCATAAATCAGCCTATAAATTTCTATAAACATTTGTTTCTTAAAGTCGACACGAAAATAATTACGGAACAATAGAGTAATGACATATGAAAATATTGCATTAGAAAATTTAGGCTGAGTAATCGGTGTAGAAGAAAAATTCTTATCTCAAGCCTATATATACCACGGATGTTCAAGTGGATCTAAATTTGTTATTTTGGATGGATGCGACTAGAGGGAAGATGCGACTGATTTTGCTCTCCCTCCTCCTTCTGTGGATATACCGAGTACCCTGTACTAAAAGCCTAACAAGGCCTTACATCCCTCAGTATATGCTGGATCTCTACCAAAACAAAGCGCCTTCTTTTTCATTTGACACTGTCAGAAGTTACAGTAATATTTTTGGAGGTTTGTTGGTGATTTTATGCTAAACTAGGGATACTTAACGATGATGTAACTCATTAAAATTAATTTATATAATTAATTATTTACCATAAAGTTAATTTTATTTCAGATCCGTACGAAAATGAAAACATTGTACAAGATAACCGCCATCACTTTTTGGGTTTTAACTTAAGTAAATCTCCTCCCAACGAAAGAATTGGTCTAGCTGAATTGAGACTTTATACGAAAATAAGAAATGACAGAATGGGTGGTAAGTTATTGATTTATTAAATTAAATTAATATTATATTAGTAGAATAAATTTTTCTCAAAATTTTGCAGAAAGTCAAATAACTATTTTCGATATTTTACCGAACGATCAGAGAAAAATAATAGCGAAAAAATCCTTGTATGGGATCTCTAGTTCGTGGGAAACTTTTAATGTTACGGATGCAGTGGTGAATTGGCTCCAGCATCCCGAACAGGATCATCGGCTCGAAGTTTATTTAGAAGGAGAAGATCAACAGGATTTAGATGTTAGCCTTGTTCCGTATCGAGAGACGGAACCATTACTACTCTTATATTCTAAAATAGAAAATAAATCCATTGAAGATGGCGTATTGAAGAGGATGAGAAGATCATTGGTACCACACAGAATCGAGAAAAGAAGTGAAGACGAAGACGAAGAACAAGAAGAAATGACTAATTATATTGTAGAAGAGCTCGGAAAGAAAGTAACGAAGAGAGGAAAAGTGAGAAGAAGGAAGAATCCTTGTCGTAGAAAACCGTTAAAAGTCAAATTCTCCGATATAAACTACGATACTTGGATAATTGCTCCCGAATCCTACGATGTAAGTTAAAATTTTCTTGATTTTTTTTTCAATTGATAAATCAACTGATTAATGTATTTAATGTAGGCATTCGAGTGCGCTGGTAAGTGTCATTTTCCGATGAGTGCCCATCTAACTCCCACCAAGCACGCCATCATCCAGACTCTGATGCATCAGACTAATCCAAAATCCGCATCTAGATCGTGTTGCGTACCCACCAAATTGGCACCCATTTCAATTTTATACTTAGACGAAGACGGAAGTGTCACATATAACTACGAATACGAAGACATGGTGGTGACTGAATGTGGTTGTAGATAAGAACTGCAATTATAATACTATGATATGTAATTCTATTTGATAATTGATTTTAAAGTTAGTGTTCCAGATGAAGTTTCCATAAAGCGAAGTAAGTTTATTCTTATTTTAATCATTCGGCTTTAATGTTTACATAGTTCAAAGATGAAAAGCATTACATAGGAATGTTAATACAGTAAATACTATAAAATAAATGGATACTCGAGAATTTCATATCTAAGAGTGCAATATATGTGCTTATCTGTATAATATATATTCTTTGTACATTTATAATAGATAATATAATTAGAATATATAAGACTAGCTGTGAAGATTCAGTTACATTATAACAGAAAATTATGTAAAAAAGTTAATAAAAATGTAACTGATTTATCTATTTTATGAACAATTTCTTTCACGTGTAACACTTAGAGAACATTTGAATTTAAGTTCGATACATAAACATAATTAATTAATTACAGTCGACCCCCCCTATAACACTGTTGATGATTCCGTTTTATATGAATTTCATGTTGTACGAGTCACTTAGATTTTACAAATACGTGAGCCGTTCACAGCCCGGCACACGTATTTGTAAAATTTAAGTGACTCGTACAGCATGAAATTCATATAAAACGGGATAATCAACAGTGCTATAGGGGGGTCGACTGTAATCACTAGTTAATTCACAATCAAAATTTACTTGCTGGTATAAATAGTTTATTTTTTTTTTATTAATGGCTCGTATAAGAATGCAAACTTTATCTAAATTAATATATTTATCTGTTACAAACTTAGTACTGTATTAAAGTATATCATTTATACAGACAAACCTGTAAACGACGGCCACTGAACGTAAAATAATGGCCTTGTTTAAGGGTTATTATATATAAATTTCAAAAAGAAACGTTCCCAAAAGAAAAAAAAATGGCTGCCATTTAGAGGCGGCTCTTATTGAAGGGCGGCTGTATTTATAAATACATTTTATAATCCATACAATTTTCCAAAATATTCTTCTATTTACCTAACTATTTTCTCTTCAAACCTATCTGCCGATAGTTTTATTTAGTATTTAATTTATAAGCTGCACATTATTTATATATTTTACCTTAGGCTAATCATTTATATCTAATTATAAATAAATAAATTTATATATATATATATACAAGATTATTAATTATTCTTATATTATAAGAAGCAATCTGAGACGTAACTGGGTTAGATGGCGCTTCGGTTTAGTCAAAAAATGGCGCTATTATAAACAATGTTCTTTAATTAATATTCTGGTACATTCGAAAACGTCCGGAGAAAGGAGGACGTATAATATCTACAAAAATAAAATTTTTTTTTACTAAAAGACAAATAAAATAATAAATTTCTTCAATATTTTAACTTCTGTTTAAATTAATTAAATTTTAATATAATTTTGAGTCATTTGAAGAAATTTAAAAAATAAAATAGAATTATCAATTCTAATTTCGTATATTACCGATAAATATAATAAACAGTAGCTCAATTAAGTGAGTAAGCCAATGACATACTTCGTTTCATATGGAACGGACTCTGTCATTGGCTTGATTATGCTGCTGCCATCTAGATGACCTAATGTAAAGCTAGTTTTCAAAACTAATGATATATATATTATTAAATATTTTTAAATTATAAAAAAGAAAATCAAAATTAAATCTATATTAGAATTAATTTAATAAGAATTTAGTTCAATTAAAATTTCAATTCGAAAAGTAATTGACCAATCGCGATACGTTTTACAAAATCTTAATACGTATTTTGATAAAGGTTTCGATATCAGAAATAATGCACGAGCAATAACATTTTTTATAACAGTAAAAAATTCGAAAATTTATTTTTTAAAAACTATTCTTGATATTTAACAAAATAAAACTGTAAAAAAAATTTTAAAAAATATGTCAGGAGTGGGATTCGAACCCACGCCCACATACGTGGACCAGAATTCACACCGCCACCTAGTGGAGAAGGCATTAACCTTGAGTCTGGCGCCTTAGACCGCTCGGCCATCCTGACACGAGCCGAAAGCAACAAATTAGCACTTAAATAATTAATTAATAATATATATATTTGTAACACGTTTAAAAATCAAAATAAAATATAAGAATCCTAAAATTACACGAAATTATTCATTTTTACAAATTAAAATAGAAAATCCACCCGCAAAAAACATTTTATATAAGCGAATCAAAGTATTTTTTTCCTTTGAAGATAGCCTCGCCATCTGACGGAATTTCCTGGTATTAAATTTAAATAGTAATTAATNCTGTAGGGGTAGACCGTCTGAGATATTAATTGTGTTAGAGAGACAGTCTTGAGTGAATCTGAAGGAGAGAGAGAGAGAGTATCTAGGTTAAGCTGTCTCCTGCAAATAGTTGGAATTTAATTTAGTGTAATAGAACGGAATGGGTCTGTCAGAGTATACCAGCTGCTGCCTTGGTGAGCCCATATAGGCTTGGTATTAGGGTAGAGACGGTCGATAGAAGAATCCCACGGTATTGGTCAAGTCGGAGACTTTACTATCGCTTAAGTGATTTCTTGCAAGGAACTCGTCGATCGTTTGTTCGTAGACGGACGACAGTTTTTGGAAGCTAGAATAATAATTTTTATCCCGCAGGATAATTGGATTTTGATTTACGAACTCTTTCAATTTTCAATTGTGTCACGCGCTGCCGACGAGTCGGGAGGCGGCATATGCGAAAGAAAAAGTTTGATTGATAAGTAAAGCGCGTTGACTTATTAAGTGACGAAACTGTGTTCCATTACGTTGGCCGGTTATTGTCTAGGGGCGGCTCTTGTTTACGACAGATTAATTTGATTTGGGCATCCGGGACTTGTAAATGACACCGAGAACATTTCCCACAACCCTAAAGCCAATTTGGTCCCACATTGGCCCTGGGATGTCCTATAGGCGGTGTCCAAAAGCCGAAGCCATCCAACAGTCAACTCCCAAAATACTCATCAATCTTCGACACGAGTCTGGCTCAAATCGGAGCAATTAAAGACCTATCATTCATCCTGTGTTTTATTTCCTCCCTCGAGAGTAGTTACTATAAAGACACAAACTACTATCCTCGCTCTCTTACTGACTGCTGTTGATACTCTTAATCCACTGATGGCTTTCTCTTCTAACTTTACTTTTCCACCTTTTTTTTCTTTACTCTCAATTGATTTTTCCCCCTTTCCTTCGACTTTTTTTCTTTATTTTTAAAGCTTTACATATACCTAAGGCCTACTACTAGTTGGATGTCGAGGTGAAGAACATGCAGGCCTGTAGATTAAGAACGTATACAAGCCCGAATACAAGTGATTCCTTCCTGTTATAACGCTACGTACAGTCAGTCGACCCCCTATAACACTGTTGATAATTCCGTTTTATATGAATTCCGTGTTGTACGAGTCACTTAGATTTTACAAATACGTGAGCCGTTCACAGCCCGGCACACGTATTTGTAAAATCTAAGTGACTCGTACAACACGAAATTCATATAAAACGGAATTATCAACAGTGTACTGTATGATGAGTAAACTCTTTTTAGATACACGTGCGTAAAGGTGTTAATCACGTTCGGGCTTCTTCACCGTAGGAAATGTATTAAAAACGTACGAAGGGAGAGAAATTCCTATGAGAAATTCCTTATTATATAAGAAAAAATGGCTCCTAATGATGGAAGTGACGAAAAGGGTCGAGGGTTCTGTATCGATAAACACTTAATTTCGGGAATGCGGGCCATAAATATTTCGTAAAATCTCAGGTAATATAATCTAAGGATCCCTTTTTTTTTTCAAAGAGGGTGGGACTTTTGTATTTAACAAAGCAGGCACACGTATGGATGTCGAGCATTTAAAGATGGTGTGTTAAGAGGAGGAATGATAGAGAAAAATAATTTATCGACCTCTCGATAAAAACGAATTACAAACGAAAAGACATTAATACGAAGTAGTAATTCAAGACCTTTCAAAAAATTTATTTTTTTTTTCGCAAATTTAAACGCCAATTGAAAAAGATAAGACAAAGTCGATGATTTTTGGAGAATCAAAGCAGATAAGAGAGACAAGAAGACAAATGAGACAACAGCGGCTTTTTGTCTGCTTTAAAAAAAAAAAGGAGCAATGCTTTAGATAATGCCGATTAGAGGGTCGATTTGCAAAGACAAAACCGGCTCGATAAGACGTCCATTTGCGAGTAAGTTATTAAAGCAAATGAGCGAGAGAGAGAGAGAGAGAGAGAGTTGGGCAATGGCTTCTTTCACAAAGGAACACAGCTGCAGTCGCAGTTGAAAGCCGATCTGGAGTTTGAACAGATGGACCGTGTTGGGGTTGAACGTCAAGTGTATGGTTGAATGCAACGAATGACACTTGGTCGTCCCCCGCCGCTCGACACATCCGCAAGTGAAATCAGACAGATGGTAAAGATTTGACGCACTTAATACCGAATATTGTCTTATATACGGTGGGATTTTTAGATAGGTCGGCCAACCTATAGCCATATGGATGGGAGGATGAGTCATGGTTTTACTGACGTCATTCCGTGAGTCAGGAGAAACCTTTCCAATCCAGTTGCCAAGATGTAAATTCCATTAATGGAACTGTAGGGGTAGACCGTCTGAGATATTAATTGTGTTAGAGAGACAGTCTTGAGTGAATCTGAAGGAGAGAGAGAGAGAGAGTATCTAGGTTAAGCTGTCTCCTGCAAATAGTTGGAATTTAATTTAGTGTAATAGAACGGAATGGGTCTGTCAGAGTATACCAGCTGCTGCCTTGGTGAGCCCATATAGGCTTGGTATTAGGGTAGAGACGGTCGATAGAAGAATCCCACGGTATTGGTCAAGTCGGAGACTTTACTATCGCTTAAGTGATTTCTTGCAAGGAACTCGTCGATCGTTTGTTCGTAGACGGACGACAGTTTTTGGAAGCTAGAGCCACCTTAAGCTATCCTCGAATTCTCCAATAGCACGGCGGGCGGATCTAAGGTGTTGGGATCTAAGAAAAATTCTGATAGATCCTGACAGTTACGCGGATGAAGGGATTCTCTTCTCGTCTCGATTCTCTTTTTCTTATTCCACTTTGAAGAAGTTTCTTCGCCTCCTCCTCCTCCTCCTCCTCCCTCTCTCTCGTTTTTTAACACTACACAAAAATCTATTTTTATTTAGGACCTTTTTAGAAACTATTTTTTTTAGATAATTCGCTGCAATTCTGCTTAAAGTTATCTCCTTTTCGTTTACGTCTAACCTGATTGCCGGCTTCAATTAGTGAAGTCTATGTTTGATAAATACCATATGTAGCTCGGGGGTAAGCGATTCAGCCATTCGCCCTGACATTGACGTATTGAAGCGGTTCCCTCAGGACCCTCTCTGTTCTCATACATAATACAACAGTCTCCGATGCCTTTAGGCGTCTGTCAACTGGGTTTCTGAGAATATTTCTACTTTTATGTCATCTGACAAGATGGAAAACTTGGGAATCTATACAATGTCTTCGGCGCTACGTGAGGCAGAAGTTTTATATTTCGGAAATAATTCCTTATATAGATTTAAACGGGGGAAGGGAGAGAGAGAGAGAGAGAGAGAGAGAACGGAGTCGTGCTTCAAAACAAGTGTTTTCTCTGATACTTTTTGGATATTTTTGTCTTTTATCTACACCCTTATCTTCCGATCTGTCGGATGTCGATATCAAGCCGAGTAAAAGTTAGTGGAAAAGGAGGAAAAATGAAAGAAGAAAAAAACAAAAAACACAATCAAAATCGTTGTTGCTAATGAGTCAGGTCATTAACGTGAATTGTTTTTGGTGTTAAAAAGATCGTCATTTGTGCAAAACCGATAACAACAGACGATTGGATCGAACGGATTATAGTGTGACGATGCTTTCGAGTTAACATTTTGTAGATTCAGCCAAGTTTTTACTGTTAAAAAGTATGGAGAGAAACGAAAAAAACACGGTACCGACAGGATATATTAATCCTATTGAAGTATCGATTCGTGCGTAGTGTTAATGTTTACGCTATTAACTTAATAAATTCTATACAGGAGATAAATATAAACACGTTTTAACCATTAAATGAGACGATAATTGACAATTTTGAAGAGTAAAAGTAAGGTGTTATAGAGACGAAACGATGATTTATCCTTTAGAAATGGGATGAAATAGGTCGAAAATGATTAAAATTAGGTTATAAAGTAAACAAAAATGGAGAAAGATTGATAATGCAATTAGAGTTTTGCATGTAAAACTAATGAAAGAAGTTTTCCATCTTCTATATTAATAAAAGTTTGCAAGATTTTGTTAAAGTGGAAACTTAGTGGCGTAAAACGCATCAGTTTTCTCGTGATTATAATATTACTACTCCAGATAGGTGATGGAGATAAAATTGGAGTAGAGTAAAGCCTTCAATTCGTTTAAGGTTATCCGGGATATACAATGGTCAAAATTTGGTCAGGGCAGAAACGGATGCAATTGAAGGGAGGAGAAGACAAGAATAGAAAACATTAGATTCCTCTTCTCATTTGAATATAGACAGAGCAATCCAGTGCACATTACGTCTTTCCCATCGTCTGCAGGGGGTGAGGAGAATGCATAAGAGAAGAAAAGGGGGGGTGGGTAAGAATCATTTTCTCCTTCCTTCAACTAATCTTCCTCAGACGGCGAAGAGTTGTGTCCGATGGAATTTACGAGCGTGAAATGCAATGTTTCGGCCTGAATGGAAGTCGTTGAAAACTTAAAAGCAAAATGGATTTGCGTTTGTACGAGATGAGGAGTGGAAAAGATCGACGTAGTAAAGCGGAAACATCTTCATGCCAGAGCGATCACCTGCTCCTTCATTTGACAAACATATATGCGCAATCGATATAACCATTTCCTTCTATTTCGTAAGCGCCCAGTCTGACATGTGTAGGGACGAAGGGACAAAGTAGAGGAAGGAATGTCTTCCTAATGAATATCGTCTGATGAATGTTAAACGGGAGAGTGCGATCAACCGAACACAAGCGACGAATCTGCTGTTTTCGGTAAAGACAGCTGCTCGCTTTCTCTGACCCATCCACATATAAAGACCGAAATATATACTTTCTTACCCTCTTACTAATTCCAAATTCCTTTTAAAAAAAGTGTCCACTCTTCAACAGAAAATACTTATTAACTGTGTATTTTTGTAATAGACAACGTTCTTAACTTACGCTCTGTTCGATAAAAATTCACTATTTGCACGGCCGAGTGACTAAAATCCTCTTGTTTTTTTTTTTTTTTAATGTCGTTCTTCTATCATCCGCGGGTTGCGGTCTCACCATCTGTCTATCAGTTGCATGGTCACTAGAAGCAGGATGTTGACTATCTTCAAACGTTATGAGGCTTGATACTCGCGCTCGTAAGCTCTTATCTGAAACCCTAGAACGCATTGTTTCGCCTTAAATGGTTCTTGTCGTCAGCTTCTTTGCCCCTCACCGAATATCTTTCCTCCATTCATACTTTTATGTGTCCCCTGTTCGGGGGGGGAGTATCGATCGTTCTCCACACACACGCACACACTCACACACACACACACACCGGAGACAATATTTTAGAAGTTTTATGATAGAAGAGCAGAGAAAGTTTTGATAAGAATAACGTTCTTTTTAAGGTCTGCCAGTCAAGAGAGTGCGATAGAGGCTAGGCTATTTTCTTGATGTCCTAACACATTCTACAGTCCGGGCGACAAAGTCCATTTACTTTTGACATTAGCGGAATGGTTGTATGGAACCGACAAGGTAAATAAATTATGTCTTTTTGGCTCTCTTTTGAATAGGAAAATATGCTGTTTTATAGAGGTTTTTTTTCCCCCATTTTCTAAACAAAGGAGTAGAGGAGTCTAAGGAGATGATAATCTCTCCTTATTGGCTTTTGTTTAAGTCAATTGTCATAACTTAATCGATGCACTTTACAATAATAATATGTCTCGTACACGCGTTTTAATGGAGAAAAATGATAAAAATTCGTAAGTTTAAACGTTATAAGAAATGAAAATACGTAAAATTTAATAGAATATATATATATATATATATATATTTTTTTTTTTTCTTAGAAAGAAAATAATAATTTTTATGATCTTAGAAGAGTTTGATCGCGTTAGAAAACGTCTTTGGACATCTTTCCATTACTTGGCCGGACATTTTCCAAACCTCAATATTTCTGTAATATAAATGTTGATACGGCAATTTCCAAAGGATGGGATCAACGGCCCTCGGGCTGTTAGACATATGGGATAGACCGTGTGCGACCACAAGATACAGAATTACATCGACACAGACTGGCGACTGTGATAGGAGGAAATTGATGGGGATTCGTCTTTTGCACTTATAGGGACTTTTTCTTATAGCCTTGAGCCTTTTTTTTTGAATGTTTGTAGAACTGTTGCCTTAGGAGCTAATAATGGGACACACATTTCCGTTGATCTTTCTGACTCGCTTTATTTTTTATTTTTTCAAACTTATTTTTGAAGCTCCGTCAGCAAAAAGTTACAAATGCAGTTTAGAAAATATGCAACTCTATGATAAAGTGAATAAGAGATTTCTCCTAGCTTCGAGGTAATTGAGACTGTTCCAACTGAATAAAAATGTTATTATAGGAATAAAATATAAATTTATCAATTTTTAATATTTAAAATATAAAAAAAAAACATTGCCTGAGGAATATTAAATATATATATATATTTTTAAATATATTCCGAAATATTTAATTATCTATTTATTAATGTTAAATAAAGAAAGGTATTTTATTTTTTCCTTAAGAAAATAAAGAAAAATTGTTGAGAACTCTTTCTAAGTTTTGTCTTTCAGTGAAGCCAAGAGACAGTTGCAAGACTCCCACATCTTGCTTGACACAGTCCGCTGTCAGGAGAACGAAAGGCGGACGACAACCAACCAATCACTATCCAACGACGTCTGACAACTGCAACATTACTGGAGGTTCACTCTGTTCTCTAATGAATCCGGTCCTGACTGCAGCACGTCAGTCGGCTCGCTAGAATGGATGTGGATGAAACGTTCTCTTGGCTTATTACACGTGCTTTCTGTCTAGTTATTCGGGGTTGAACAGGTAAGTTTCGATAATATTCTACACTTTTGTAAACTTATATAACTTCTCTTTCTCGTATTTTTATAAGCGGTGACTCCTGTAAAGCGTGCTTCACCCGCGGGCTTCGTAGTTATGCAGGGAAGCATCCTTACTCTTTTTTTCTTGTAAATTATGCGATTTTAATTAAAATTAAATAGATTTTTTTGGGAAATGATTTAATTAATTGTTTAAATTTATAGAATCGGAGTAATTTTTCTAATGATTGTCGCGTATTTTTCTTTAATTATGAGATTTTCTTCACTGAGGAGAAAAATAACGCCTTGAACTTCTTAAGTACAACAGATGTTACGATTTTCCGACTTCTCATCCACACGACAGATTTCGTAAATTGGCAAGCAGGTGTTTGATGACGTCAGCGAAAATAGAGTGGAGAGATCATAGGGAGAGAGAGCTCTTGTCATCGCTAAGTGTCCTGCGACCCTTGACATCTGTCGATCCCTGATCTTCAATTATATCTTGACAATCACAAGATCTGTACTTTACTGATGATTAACGCTTTGGGATATATTTTAAAAGGGAAAAAAAATACAGCGCGTAAAGGGTAGGAACTTTGAAAAGCTTTAAATGTCTCAATTTAGTTTTATTTTAAGCAGTTTTTTAGGCTAAAACTACCGAATACCTATCCAGTTTTTTTTTCTTTTTTTACCTGTAGAATTAAAGCTTTACAAAATAAGATTTTTACACGTCGAGAGAGCATTACAGGGATTAATTTTCAATCGCCGTGCACTGTCAATCTCATTACTGCCATCTTCTATACAGTGGGAGCGACAAACAGAGGGAGAAGTTCTATCGCTTATAATTGACGGAGTGGGGACGTCCCGTCTGCCATAGACACCTTTTTTTTGGAGGGGAGTGGGAGGTTTGGATGTAAAGTGCTTTTCGCTGCTGCTTGCCACAGATTGGATAAGACAGATGGTATGTTTGTTCTGCACACAGCTTGGTTGGCCGTGAATTATGGCTATCAGAGAAAATGGCCCGGAGACCGATCGTAAATTAGGGCTTCGCAACATTGTCGCTACTTTCAAATCGTCTCCTGCGTCATTTCATCACGTTATTGGTGGGGATTCTTATATTAAACCAAGGGTAGATAGTCCGGACTTATGGACAGTAGTTGTTGATGGTCCTAGTAAGAAAGAATGCCGTAACGACGTCGTTATGTGAATCTGTGTTTGGATGCGGTTTTCTCCTATTTCCACAATAGGAAAATGCTCGAAAAGTTTACTTTTCGACCGGGATTTTGTTCAAATTTTATACCGGATTCTCGCTTAAAACAATAACAAGATATTTGATTAATAATTAGATTAAAGTTAACAGAAAAAGCGATAGAAACCTTAACGCTTTTTTTTTTCTATTTCATTTTCTGCAATAATTTTATGCAGAAAACCATTTTTAAAACAAATTGAAAGACTAAAAAATGTATTAAAATTGCATATAATATTTAGTTTATTCGACGATATAACGGCTTAAAACACGCGAAGTAACTTTAACCGAGAAACAGGTATGGATAAAGATAAAATTATTCTTTAATTCATTATTAAAAGAGTTTCAACCAGACTGTAACAGAGACTGGCGTCAGTAACATTAAATCTGTCACAACACAAGAGAAACTTCTCAACAATGAAGCACGAGTCGTGTATTAACATGCAAATCACAGGCAAGAGGAGCGAATCGGCTTTTGCCTGCTATATATCATTTCCTTTCCATATGACAGCACTAGTGTCGTCACTACTAAGAAGCGAACGGTTTTTTTTTCCAACAGGGAGAAAGATGTTCGCAAATGGACGCAATTTGTGAATCACAGGAATTGGAAAACAATTTGAAATTCATATCTGACTGAGACATCATTTATCTGGCAGGGTGGGAGAGATCTTCTTTTCCAAGAATGAAAAATGGCGTTGGCTTTGCACAAAGCGTTATCTGAACTGCTAGTCTTCGATCATTCAATCGTACATTTATAATCGTAACATATAATCAAATTATTGTTGGCTTTGTTACATATTTTATGAGATTTTACTCTGCGGGGGTATACGCCAAATCAATGAAGGAATTTTTCCACTATTCCCTTTGCTCATCAATAACAACCCACTTACTAATGGGTTGCAGTCAGAGAACCATCAATTTTGTGAATTAAAACGGGATCAGAATTTTCCCTCCTTCTCTTTGGGATTGTCAGAGTCGACAACATATGCGACCGATGAATTATGGAAAGTCTACAAGAGCCGACTCGCTACACTTTGTTTCTTCCGGATCCGGAGACAGGTCGGTGACAGAAACTCTACTTATTTGAGAGATGTTTTCCATTAGGGACGTTTCTTTTGGCTCCACGGCCATTCCTCTCCTAATATATCTGCTTTTGAAGTGGATCAGATTCAGCAAGAAGCGGAGAAATGCAGTAAATCGCCTATACCACTCCTATCTATTGTTTAGGCCATCTCTGACTTAATTCAATTCAAATAGTAGATAAGGGACGAACAGCTAACATACTACATCATATAACTTCTTTTCTTTCTATATAACATTACCGAATAATGGATAAAATAAATAAACAGATATAACGCCATTTTATTTATAACTAACGCATTTAAACAGTATAAATTGTCGCCTAAATCTCTTCCATTTTTAACTTTAATTATCTTTCTTCTCTACAAAATCTTACAGTAAATAAATTTAATTTTTTTTTCTTTATAAATTTAAGGAAGTAAATACAATTAACCTCTATCATTCTCTTCCTAAACTACAGTCGTAAAATACTTAAATATTATTAAAGAATTATCATCTGTCCTAGTTAAGTTAGATCAGGTTTTTCAAGATGTTATTCTGGATTTTTTTTTTAACTGTTTAGTTGTTAGTTAATTGACGATGCGTAGCAATTAAATATCATTTCTACGTATACTTGACTAGCCCCAGGGAGAAACAGACTTCTAATTAACTTTAACTGTGTTAGTTTTTCTTTATATTTCTGTTGATTGATAAGGTTATAAACCTTTTAAACGATATAAAATCTTGAATTTTCACCGGAAAATTTTATATTTTTCTCGCTTTTCTTAACGTAGGATTGTATAGATATTCCAGGATACTTCTCACTCTAATTAATCATATTTTTTTGCATTTTTAGAAGATTTAAAACGGTAAATGATGTTATAATTCTTTAAAATATCGATAATAACTTCTCCTTCGTGTCGTAGAATCACGATATCTCGTCACGATGTGTGTCGCAACTAGTGTCGAGTCACGCCAACTTCATCCACCTATGCAGGTTTTAACGTAAAGTACAGCAAATTTTAGTAAGATTATATGCTTTAAATAATGTTTTTCTAAAATATTAAGAAATTATACATTTTTGGGGTCAAGTTTCTAAGCTTTAGATTATTTAGAAAAGTTTAAAAAAAGAATTATTTTCTTGCCACAGAAGGAGAGAGAGAGAGAGAGAGAGGAGAGAGGAGAGAAGAGGAGGAGCAGGAAGGAAGAGAAAGAGAGAGAGAGGTGATTTAAAAATAGAAAATTTAGGTATATTTCGAAATGATAATCTTTAATCTCTGTCTAAATCTCACCCCTACAAGCGATTAATCGCATAATTTAAAATATTGTATACTTCACTACTTTTAAAATTGTTTAATCTTCTTAAAATCTCCAACAAAATCTGGATTTTTTTTTTATGTATCAAAAGCATTCAAAAGAACTCACTCGAACTGAACAATCTGATAATATTAATCTACAGAGAATATATTTTTAAAGTAGCATTTAAGCTACATTTTCCAGAAAACTTAGTGAAATCCTTCTATTTTCTTTCTAATCTTTCAAATTCGAATTTTTTTTTTATTTAATTCATCCTCCTACCTTTTATAGGAGTATAGGATTAATGAAATTGCTCGACTCGAAACGTCTCTAAATAAAAATAATTAATGCAAAAAAAAAATACCTCGTTAAAACATTATTTAAATAGAAAAATACACAAGCTTACGTAGAGTAAGCTTGAGTTATCTTTGAAATATTATCATTTTATTATATATTTTTAAAATTTAATATATTTAATATATTTAGCACTTAATTTACCAGCGATTTACTTAAAACAAATCGTATATATTTATAAATTATTGTAAAACAAGTGTTTCTTCGAATCGTCATTTTATACTTTTACTACGTAAATTTCTTACAAAATGAGCATTCTTTGGTCTAAATCCTTTAATTATAATCGAGTTTAGATAATAAATTTTCTAATTTTTTGACTCAATGCAGGGTTAAAATATATACGAATTTAATTTCTTGTACAGCATCTTCGCTAGCTGGGGTTTGAAATGTATAAGATTTAGTCCACGACCTTTGCAACTTTTACACATGAATACACGTCCGGATCATTGTTCTCTCTCTCTTATCTTTTACATCTTCTTCATCATCAATCAACTAGAAAAATACGATTTTTATTATAATATTTCTTACTTTCCATTTCTCATCAGGCGACAAAAAAGTACGGATTTTGATACGTCTGGATGGGAGGATGCACGTTCTCCTCCCTACATCTTTAACATTGCAAAGTACCTTGAATAAGAAATATAAGAATTTGAATCTCCTGAGACAATTTAAATGAAATCTTTGGCCATTTTAGACCGGAGAGCAGATTTTTATCCTATTTTTTATATATTTTTTAACAGTATAAACACACAAAATAGAGTCGAATCTGACGAGTAATTTGTCTGAAAGCAGACTCGGGATGTAGGCGGAGTATTTTGATAACGGACTATGTGGTTCCAGCTGTCTGCTTCAGTTATTAATGGAGAGGAGAGAGAGTGACATTGGAGTAATAGACTGAAAACATTTCGTC
Organism: Centruroides sculpturatus; assembly: GCF_000671375.1. Taxonomy (NCBI): domain Eukaryota; kingdom Metazoa; phylum Arthropoda; class Arachnida; order Scorpiones; family Buthidae; genus Centruroides; species Centruroides sculpturatus. Next base: position 592,631 of record NW_019384579.1, on the reverse strand, counting down.
CACACTCGGGTTTCCTCCGCATCCTTGGAAATATTAAACCTTTCCACTAGATTCCTGTTGACACAATCGGTGTTGTTTTATTTTCAAACGTAAACACAATCTTATTCATTCAATCTGCCCACAAGTCATCTAAGCGAGTACCAAGTTTCCAAACAACTTTGGAGATTATCATCCTGCTACGAGAAACCTTGTCGACATTTTGTAACTTTATAGGGCCAAATTATGTAATAGAAGGAAAGGAAAACGTCTCAGAATGTCTAATACCCCATTAAACAGTTAAATTACTTAATGTATTGCGATTTAAAATTCCTAAACATTCCTCAATGACGGAATGGTTTCGAAATTTAAAGTTCGATTGTAAATATTGATACGCTGTAACGTCTCGAACATTTCACTCCAGCGATTTTCTTAAAAACTTCTCGATATTTTTATAAATTTATATTTTAAAGTGTTTTTTATGATCAACACTCTTCTATTGCCTAATATCAAGTAGCCTTTGTTTAAAAAAATATAATTTTAAAACCCTATTTATATAGATAATTTCCCACAAGAATCCTTAAAATAAAAATAAAAAAAATTAAATTAAGGATGAGAAATTCTTTATTAAACATAACTTCATGGGGCCCAGGCACATTTTAATTAGTGGGGCCCCACGTACAGTGTTGATTTACGACGTTTTTGTTCAATGGATTTTTTTTTAGGGAAAAATTCTTTTTATAAAAGATCGGTTTGGGGCCTCCTGTTAGTTAGGGCCCCGGACAATTGTCTTTTATGCCCATAGGATAACGCACCACCGAACCAAAGTAAGATTTTCACGTACGCTTAGGGCACTTTATATTTTAACTCTGCAGCTTAGGGCCTAGTTTTAGGGCCTCCGCATTCGTTATTCGGCGGTTTAATTTAAGGGCCCGTTATATATATTACAGCTTAGAACCACAACGGGTGAATTTCATCTTCGCTAGCCTGCATTAAATTTACGATTAAAGAAAAGGCGAATTTTATTGATAATTAAAGAAATATTAATTTAAATTTAGGTACAAGATGGGCGAATCTTTTCCTAGTGTATTGACTCAGGAGCCTATTAGCAAGGGAACACTGTTAGGCCCTCTTTCGTTGTCTCCTACAAGCGTGGATCCACTCGCTCTTCTAGCATGGAGATGCCAAGATCAATTCCCTGATACTCGCCACGTGATTAAGGTGAGTAAATAAATTTTTCCATACATAAAGTTAAAAAAAAAAAAGAAAGAAAAAAGTGTCCGCATTTAACAGGTTGCCGAAATAACGATAAGTTTTCTTAAAGGCAAAGGATATTTTTGTTATCTGTTGAAGGTATATCCTAGAGACCAAGATAACGATTGGTTGGTTCATGTGCAATCCGCTCGAGACGGCGAAGAGCAAAATTTAGAAGTTATTGTCAAATCAGGACATTTATATTATCGTGCCATTCGAGATATTTCGGCAGAAGAGGAACTCTTTGTCTGGTTCGGAGAAGATTTAAATGACATTTTGCAACTTCCTATGATACCTTCGACTACGGTGGACGGTGAGTTTCATTAACTTCTAAGAAAATTACGATAGAAAACTTATTCAAAAGTACAGTAAAACCTGTGTAAACCGGAATCGATTCGACGGGTTTCCGTTTTAAACAGGTTTTTTTTCCTTTGTTTTACATAGAAAATTGCTCCGTTCGTTCCGAAGAATTGCTTTCTTCTTTAGACAGGTTTCTCTGTTTAATTCTGGTTCCGTTCTAGACAGGTTTTATTGTAATTTCAAAATTGAAGTGTACAAAAGTTGAAGAAAATAAAATATATTTATTTAATAATTGAATAAATTTATCTATGAACATTTCTTTCAGTCGAAGATCGTTTTTTTTTTTTCGTTACAGGTAACAAACGTTTTTACTGTATACTCTGCCAGAAATTATTTAAATACCCGAATTCTGTGATCTCCCATTTGCTTTATCGTTGCGAGAGACGTAACTTGCCACCCGTTATGGAAACGACAACAAAAACCAGAAGCAAAGTGAAAAGTTTCGATATAGCATCGTTAACAACAACCGAGAATGACGTTCGACCAGCTAAGAGACTTATGACAGATTCCTCAGCACCCATCAAGTATGACGATTGCCCTCAACAGATGGAAGTTTCATCCAATTCTTTTAAAATCCCCTCTCTGGGTACGGAATCTAATCTGAGTGCATTCAAGAAAGTGGATAAATCTCAATCGTTCTCCATTTTTCCCAGATTACCCAGCGATGTGTTACCGACTACCACTACCAACTACCCAATTCCACCCTATCCGGCACCCAATTCTCCTCAAGACAGTACCACACTGGTAACATCTCTGACCAGTGCTTTCGTACCGGCACATTTAGGTGAACCACTCGATAAAGTGAAAGTACGATACGAGAGTAGATCGTTGATACCCAATCCTTACAGTACCAGAAGTACCAGTTTGCATCTACCATACTCCAAACCGTTTCCTTCTCCGGTTGATAATTTCACTAATAAAACACTACCTTCGGCTTTACTTTCGTTCTTACCACCCTCACTGGCGGCTCTGACGCTTCCTGCCCAAAACTGGTGTGCCAAGTGTAATGCCAGTTTTAGGATGACCAGTGACCTTGTGTATCACATGAGGAGCCATCACAAAAGGGAAGCGGATGCCACTAAACAGAGAAGGGAGGAGAAATTAAAGTGTAATATCTGTAACGAAACTTTCCGCGAACGTCATCACCTTACTAGACACATGACGTCACACCAGTGACGGTAACTTTCGATTGGTTGATTTCAAAAATCGTAAGAGTGTTTTGTTTTCTCTGTTGTGTTGTGGCTTTGTACATAAAATAATAATAATAATAAAGAAAAAGAGAGTATTGTTGTGACCTGACCTTCTAGATTATTGCTATGTTTGTGCTGTCAGGTATGTTTTCGATAAAAATTTAAAATAAATCGAGATAAAACTTAAAATTATTATTTTATTTATGTTTTTATTAATCAGATTAAACCGAGTTTAGTACACTTTTTCCCTGTTAATTCGTTACAAAAAGCGTAAAAAAAAAAAGCTTTATAAAAAGCAATAATTATAAATAACACTTTCCTCCTGTATTTAGAGAAAACAAATATATGTGTGTGTGTGTGTGTCTGTGTTTAGAGGGGTGTTCGATGCCACACTTGCAGTGGATTAACCGAATCTGTATCTTACTGGCTCGTTATGGAATTCGTGGAAAGCTTTGTGGGGAGGGAAGCGAATCGTGCGAGTTGTACTTGTTTTTTCTCTATCCGGTGGTACTATTCTTGTTCGACCATCAAACGGTTGATCGGTTAATCTCCTATCTGGGGTGGTTTTTATTGTTTTTGTGGTTCTCACGTAAGTTGGTTTCGTCGTTTTCTCTCGAGAAGGCTTCGTAGTTCTGTCGTAAATGGGTCTCGTGGTTCTTTCGTAAGTGGGTTTTGTGGTTCTTTCGTAAGTGGGTCTCGTGGTTCTTTCGTAAGTGGGTCTCGTAGTTCTTTCGTAAGTGGGCTTTGTGGTTCTTTCGTAAGTTGGTTTTGTGGTTCTTTCGTAAGTGGGCCTTGTGGTTCTTTCGTAAGTTTGTGGTTCTTTCGTAAGTGGGCTTTGTGGTTCTTTCGTAAGTGGGTTTCGTCGTTTTCTTCCCTGGTTTTGTTGTTCTCTCGTAAGTCGTTTTAGTCGTTTTTCCACGCGTTGTCCTCTCGTAGGTTGGCTTTGTAGTTTTTTCTTGAAGTCTTGTTGTCCTTTCGTAAGATGGTTTCGTTGTCCTGTCGTAGATTGATCTTGTAGTTCTTTCGTAAGTGGATTTTGTTGTTTTCCCACGTAGTTTCGTTGTTCTTTCTCGTTGTCTCGTTGTTCTTTCGTAGCTCGGTTTTGTTGTTCTCTCATAGGTTGGCTTTGTAGTTTTTCCGCGAATCCTTGTTGTCCTTTCGGGAGTTGGTTTTGTTGTTCTCTCGTATGTCGGTTTTGTAGTTTTACCTCGAAATCTTGTTGTTCTTTCGTAAGTTGGCTTCGTTGTTCTCTCGTGGCTCGGTCTTGTAGTCCTTTCGTAAGTTGGCTTCGTTGTTCTCTCCTGTATCGGTCTTGTAGTCCTTTCGTAAGTTGGCTTCGTTGTTCTCTCACGGTCAGGCTTTGTAGTTCTTACTCGAGTTTTAGTCGTTCTTTCGTAAATGGGTTTTGTTGTCTTGTCATAAGTAGGTTTAGTAGTTTTTCCACGATGCTTTGTTGTCCTTTCGTAAGTTGGTTTTGTCGTTCTTTCACGAGATTTCGTTGTTCTTTCATAGGTCGGTTTTGTAGTTCTTCTACCCTGTGTCGTTCTATCGGTGTAAGATCGAGTCGTGAATCTGACTGGTCGAACAGGTTCGGAATGAAAAGCATGAAAAGCTTCATGAGGAGGAAATCTAATTGGAGGTTTAACAGATTCTTCTCTTCCCACGCTTGGCGATTTTTTTATTAATCGATGATCCGTGCCCGAACTAAATCTTGGTTTATCGACATTAATATGAGTTCCATCTATAAATTTATGATTTCCAGATGCGGAATTTCTTCTCCGAACGAGTCTTGAATCGTATAATTCGATATTTGGACGAGGATTTAGCGTAGAATTTTCAAGAAGAGTAGTTGAAGTAGTAGTATTTATTTTTACGCCGCTATGAGAATCCTCAAAAGGTGTTTTTTTAGATTTAATTTTAATTCGTCTTCTCCCAGAAGAAACTCTAGATCTTTGTCTTTTATTTCCTCTCCTACGATTCGGTTTTTGGGCTGAGATTTCAGAATCGTCTACGCTGTAATTGTTTATGGGAGATTCGGTATATCCGTCTGGAAATTTTGGTTTGTCATTTTCGTCGTAAATTGAAAACGTTTCGGAATTATTATTATTAAAGATATCGGTAAGATTTTCAGCTAAAGATGTTACATTTCGAGCATCTGAAGATTGAGCATTGACTGTTTCGTAGTGGAAATCGTGGAATGCTTTATGAGGAGGTATGCGAACTTTCTTCTTTAAAGGCTTTAATGTGGGCGATCTTCTAAGAGTAGAATCGATTAATCTATGTGAAGACGTGGGTCTTGGTTTTTGTGTTAATTTACGATGATCACCGTCCGGAAAACGTCCCGGTCTTGGAGTTTTTCTACGTGTTTGTGGTCTTTCCGACACGTCGCGATGGTTTCCATCGGGATATCTTGGTTTGGAGGTGTGTTTAGATGTAAAATCACGAGTTTTTACTGTCTGGAAATGAAAATCGTGGAAGGCTTTATGAGGAGGAATGCGAATTGAAGTAGGTTTTATAGTTGAATGGTCAATTTTACCATTTGTTGGTCTATGAGTCACTTTACTATGATCACCGTCAGGATATCGAGAAGGTATTACAGTGACTCTTTGTTTTTCTGTCGTCGCTTTAGTATTCCCTCCAGGTTGTCTCCTAGAAGTTGTTACAGGAGTTGGTGATGTTATTTTAAGTGTTTGATAATGGAAATCGTGAAAGGCTTTATGAGGAGGCAAGCGTCCAGGTTTATTAGTTGTATGACCAGCTCGTTCGCTAGGTGTAGGCCTTCGAGTTACTTTTCTAATATTCCCATCAGGAAATCGGGATGGATTCCTAGGCCTTGAAGTTCTGCGATGCTCGGGATGTGATGTTACGATACTTTGATCACCATCTGGATATCTTGGTTTAGAAGTAACTGAAGGGATGGAAGTAGATATTTGAACATCAGGGGGTTTGACTTTTTCATAATGGAAATCGTGGAATGCTTTATGAGGGGGTAGTCGCAGAGAAGAAGTCGATTTTCTAGTTACAGCATCAGTTGGTCTATGAGTGGATGGTCTTTGAGATACTTTATTTCTATCTCCATCTGGAAATCGAGATGGTATTTTGGATGTTACACGTACTCGTGGTCTTCCCGTTCTGGTACGATTTCTAATAGGTTTTCTCGATTCTTTATCGAGTTTAGGTGTAGATTTGGGTTGCTTAACGCTTACAGTTTCGTGATGAAAATCATGAAAGGCTTTATGAGACGGTAAACGAATGGTGGAAGGCGAAACGGTATTCCGTCTTCTTGAAGAATCTATTGAATCGTTAATTTGTTTAGGTTTTTCAATCGTTCTACCATTATCAGAATCGGAAAAGTGAGAAATTCCGTGTTTTGGAGTTATTTCGTAAGCCTCTGTTGTCACTCGATGATCGTGCCTGGGTCTTGAAGTAATCCTAGAAGTAGTAGGAGTCACACCAGGATGTTTGACGTTTATGGGTTGATAATGGAAATCGTGAAAAGCTTTGTGGGAAGGTAGACGTCCTTTCTGAGGATTTGTATTGGTAATTGTTGGATTTCTTGTAGAACTAGTACGTTCGTGCGATGTAGGCCTTGGCCTTTGATGTCTACGTTGATCATCATCGTGATTTTTTGAAGGTTTTTCCGGCACGCCAGTAATCTTACGAGTTACAGGAGTCGATTTCTTTCTTCCACGTCGATTTCCATTACGAATACGTAAAGGTTTACCAGATTTTCTTATCGGAATTATCCCAGATGTGGTAGGAATTCTACGATTTGGAGGACTCTTACTTACTTCTACAATTTTCGGCTGAATCGGCTCGTAATTAAATTCGTGAAAGGCTTTATGAGGTGGCAATCTGATTGTCTCTCTCTTCTTCCTATTTTCATTCGATGATCGATAAAATAAATCATGATAAAATTCCTTAAATTCAGCAGAATGTTCGGTCTCTGACGATGTTGCTACGTGAACGATATGGCCATTTACACATGAAAATTTAAAGTAGAAGATACTTTGAAAGATGAACAACGATGAAAGATGCAGCAGAAGATGCTGTAAGATACAAAGAATTTTTAGATAAATTATTATACATTCGAAACGTGCCATAAAACTAGAGCGGGGGTCCATCTTATCGGCGCATTTAACACGTTAATTATTTAAATAAATAAAAAAAACGCCCTTAATTCCAATCAAATTTTAAAAAAACCTTCATCGGAACTAAAGTTAAGAGTAGAAATTTAATTAAAAATACGACTCGCAGACCGAGAAAAACATTTAAGTTTCAATTATCGCATCGACAAAATGGTTTTTGCGGCTTCGTTAAGTTCTAAACATTTTTATTTCTTATTTTATCGGATAATTTTGACAAAAACCAGCTGGCCTGTCTCGCCTTTTTTTTTTTATGGCACAGAAAAGGATCTGGTTCGGTTATCAATTATCCAGATGATATCGAAGAAACATCTAACAGAACCTAACATAACTGCTCAAGGAATGAAAAAATTCCTATAAAACTATCCATAGAAAGAGTGAAAGGGGAGGAAAGAATATATATATA
>NW_019384579.1:558441-585205 GCF_000671375.1 Centruroides sculpturatus | reverse complement strand
TTTAAATTATATATATATATATATATATATATATAAGAAGGGGGAAAAGAAAAGAAAAAAAAAGAGTCTATTTACTATCAGTAAAGCTTTCTATCTCGAAACCTTTGATTACATTTCCAATGGACAATATCTCTACTTACCATTGTCGAATCCTAAAAGTTGATATCTCATTCACTCCTATATAGGAGATCTTAAGGACATCACATGATCTGTAATCTCGTCCAATGAATATATCTTTTATAGAAGGTCAAACTTTCAGTTGTGGGAAGCAGGCCAGGCCTGTGTTTAAGATGTTCTTCTCTCTTCAACAATGCAACAAAAGTGAATTGTGAGTGGCGGTGCGAGAGAGAGAAAGTTGCTGGTGCAAGACTCAAAAAAAAAATAATAATAATAATTGTTTTTAAAATGTTTTAGAGTAAGTCATTGGACTTGAGTAGAAAACAAGGTAATCTGTTATAATTATATTCTATGCAGGATTTTAAATAGAAATAGAAAAACAAAGAAAAAAAAGCTGAAATATTCTAGTTTTCAAACCTTGTACTAATTACTCGTTCCTACGAATGTAGATAAATAAAAATTTAATAATCAAGGATACGTACGATACAGAAATTGCTAAGTAAAGAAGGGAAAGAGAAGGGTCTTTAACGTCAGGTTTTATTTATTTAGGGGGGTTAAGAGATCAAGAGAGTATTTGGCAGGTGGTTTGGTGGATGTGGTCATTCTGCTGGAAAATTACAAAGCACTCTCAGAGGGGGTGGAGTGCAGTAGATCCGATTGAGTGATCTCTCTTTCGAAGTAATTAGCTAACGGGATACTATCAAAGGGGGGGGACCAATTGATTAATTATGTTTATTATCGATGTGTTTATGTTACGATTTTTCTCTTCCAAAACCGGAAAACTTATCCTTGCACTGGTATTTTTCTCTCAAGGCCGCATATAGCACGCTTGACCCCAATCGAATTTACTGCATCCAAACGAGTTTTACACAAGAAAATCTGTAGAAAAGAATGTCTAGAAGGAAGAAGCTGTTCTATAATAAACCTATAAGTCACAGTCGATTTTCTAGTTACAGCATCAGTTGGTCTANAGCTGTTCTATAATAAACCTATAAGTCACATTATTATATATATTTTTTTTTCATTAATGGCGCCGAGTTAATAGATAATTTTTTTTCTTTAAACTTATTTTTTTAATCGTTCTTTTGCTAACCGAATTTATCTTAATTAAAAAAAAAACTTTATTTTTTTAAATTCTTTAAAAGATTTCTATATATTTATTATCAAAACTTTAAACTTTATAATATAATATAATTAATAATTTAATTAAAAAGAACAAAAACCTCTCATTCCTAAACGATCACTCATCGCCATTTATCGATTTTTATAACTATTTTATGGAGAAGAAAAGCAATAAATTTACTTGTTTTTAAGAAAAAACAACTTATTCTAATTATAAAATTCTATTTTTTTTTAATTAAAAATATTATTTCGCTTTAAAAGCGAACATGTTGATAGCTTTAAAACGTTATATTCGAGTTTGTATCATCTCCATAAAAGAGCTTAAAAACTATTTACACGATAAAATAATGACATTATTTAAATGATTTTCATTGTTATAAACACTTCACACGTCATAAAATTTAATATATATCTTCATATCTGAAGAGTAATCGAGATTACCTGCAAGATTTTTCAGTTTCTTCCCATGATAGATGCTTGACGTATTATTATTATTATTATTATTATTATTATCTAAATAAAAAATACGTCACGATACAAGATAGGAGATGATCCCGTGCCATACAGGTGAGCTTCACATGTGGGTCAGGGTTTGAATCTCAAGTAGGTCAGGGAGATTCTTCTTTTCTCCTGTACACGTGACGTAAAGTTATCTCACTCTTATGATCTAATTGCATCATATTTTTCTTCGATTTTCAAATTATATTCAAGTTTATTCCATTTTTAATTATGTTTTATTTAACGTTATTTACATAATTTTAACAAGTAATTCAATTTTAATTACAATTTTAATAGCTTAAAACTTAAAATCTCTTAACAAACTTGGAGCGACTTTCCTCTTTTTTTAACCCATAGATATACAATGGGTGTGACGAATTAAGTCATCCATGTTTATTTAATATTATGGACGGTTCCTTTATACCGACAGGACCCATAACCCACTTCCGAAACTGTCGATTGACGCGGAAACTGGGAGAAGGAAAGGGAGAATAATAGGATGGCTTTGTGTTAGATTCACCTCCTTCCGGATGCTGCGAATAAATTTCTCTTTCATAGTCTTCGTGGTGTAAGTGAGTCTGTTCCAATCTTTCTATTTTCCTGTAATTCGTGTGAGTATAAGATCGACTTCGATACTTTTCTCTTCTTCTATCACTTTCTGCTCGAACCGACTTCCTTTTTCTGATTTCTACCACCCATTGGAAAGGCATGAAGTCGTCGTCACGACTGACTTTCAAGGTTGTTTCGTCTCCGCGTCGTTGTACTCCCTGACAAAAACTTGTAATGATTATTATGGCCGACAACACTACGACTCTCTGTAAAGGGGAGAGGAGAAGAATTTATTGCTTTACAGTATCTTACGTATTGTTAAACGTATTATACTTGAAATCTTATATAAAAAAATATAATATTAGCCACTTACTTTGGTAAAAGAAGACGTGACAGTGGACATACTCTTGTTAGATTGAAGAAAAATAGTGAGTAAATGATTCCATCGCCCGTAATGGAAGTAGGACACAATGTAGACACGTAGAAGTGTTTGTAGGTGAAGTCACTGCACTCAATTCTTACTCCATCAAGGAAATAACCGAAACGAGTCATCTCTTCTCGTTAGTTATAAAGGGTTTTTTTTTTATATATACTCGTCTACAATTTCTAACCAATAAACTATCCCCGGGGTAGAATATTCTCTGCCTCGTAACTAAGTAGGATGTTATAAAGAAAAAAAAAAATATTTTAGGTCAATCGCTCACGAAAACTATATTTTCCTGGTCACAACTAAAGTTTACCGTAAAAATTACCTGTGAAAATTAATAATTATTGTCATTGCATTGCATTATTAAATCGGAATACTACAAGTCGACCCCTCCTATAACACTGTTGATAATTCCGTTTTATATGAATTTCATGTTGTACGAGTCACTTAGATTTTATAAATACGTGTGCCGGGCTGTGAACGGCTCGCGTATTTGTAAAATTTAAGTGACTCGTACAACATGGAATTCATATAAAATGGAATTATCAACAGTGTTATAGGGGGGTCGACTGGTATTTGCCAGAATCTCTCGATTTCAGTGGCGTATTGTAACTTCGTGGGACCCGGGCGAATTTTTAATTAGGGACCCCCAAGTACGGGTTAACTTCAGACATTGTTCTCCGGGAAAAGTATTATTTTTTTAATAATAGATTAGTTCGGGACTCAATTTTCCTTTTTTTTTCCCATAGATAAAGCACCTCTGCTCAATTTAACAATATATTTTTGTCCCCAATTGTTCATTTTCTTAAGTTTTTCCCCAAGTTTCCCCCGTGTTTTTCGTAGTAAGACACGAAGCTACTCGATATATTTCTTAAAATTGGAAATATATGAAAGATTTGTGGTTAAATAATTGACTAATGTACAAAATATCACATATTTTAATTTCGAAATTTAAATAAATTATTATTACATCGATAAAATCTCGATAAATAACTGCTCTCTCTCTCTCTCTCTCTCTCTTCACGATAAATATTCCAAGATGGGATGATAGGAGAAATTTATCCTGGCTTCCTTAGATTTATCAACGATTTCTTGAGATTCTATCGATTCACCTCTATCTGTTGCCAACGTTTGAGTTTGAGAGGCAGATGCTATGGGTTTTCGTAGGGGTCTGAACCCAGATTTAACGTTTAGAGGCTCGGAAAACGTCTTGTCGTCGGCGGGTATCAAGTCGGAGGTGTAAGTCTTCTCCCTATTGATTTTATTTAGATGTTGGATCATATTCTGGCCCGGTATCGGTTGGTGTGCCGCAATCCATCTGTTCGGATGATTATTAGTCTTGCTGGGTTGTCTAGAAGGTACCTGATGATCTTCCTGTAACAGTTGTTGGAGTACGTTGGAAGGCGATATACTATCCATCAGTTGAGGATTCTGATTTAGATATCGAAACCAGGCTAACTGCTTTTGAATATAATTAAGGACTTGAGGATTGGGAGGATGAGGTTTTTGTTTTTTGCTATGGAAAATTGAAGCTAGAGCATCAGTTAATTTACCAGTAGCCTTTTTAGGAACGTTAACGGGTCTGCTTTCTTGAGAAAGGACCGGTTGAGACTGGGGGAAAACGTATTTAGAGCCTTTTATGAAACAGGAACATCCTGTAGGCATCTTAAAAACGTCGACGTGTAATCCCTTCTGCTTATCAAATACCATTAATCTATGATAACTGTAAATCTGAGAACAACTAGATTGAAATTGCTCGGAAACGTAGTTGCAATTCCCACCCGGGCGACTGAAAAAAATAGATATGTTTTGATATCAAAATTTTACATTTTTTTGATGGAGAAAAAATGATATAAATATCACTTACAGGCATTTTTCCAATCGTAACATCTGCGTGAACTCCGCAACATTGATGATGACCTTCCATTTGCCTTCGGTATTCTTCGCTCGATGCGGTTTGGAGTATGTGATTTCTGAAGGGCAAACAAACCCACCTCGAACACCGTAATCCATCGGTTCCGATCTAGTTATACCGTAACTCACGGGACCGTAATAATGTTCAAACGTGTATGATTCCTCTTGCTTCCTGGTCAGTCCTTCGACTTGAGTTTCTCTTTCTTTACTTTCCGCGTACATAAGATCGAATTTACTTCTTTCTCTGTAAATTGTATTCATGATGGCAGATCTAAAGGATAAAAGAACATATAAAACTCTATGAAAACATCAATTTTTTTTCATATTTTAAACCGTTGTAAACACCGGAAAAACGTACGAAACGAAGCGTAAGTTATAAAAACAATTGGACTGTTAAGTTGTTATCAAATTTACAAAAAGTTTCCTGTAATAAAATTAAAAAACTAACCTGGGATATTCTGAATCGTCTAAACATATATCTTCGGTGAATTTATCACATCTAGGATTATTCGACGTATCGGCTGAAGTTTTGATTATCGATTGAACAGGAGGGTTCTTCTCTTCTTCTCTGATATTCATTTGTTCCGCAGACAGAACGTCGGGTGGTATATTGTTAGGTTCTATTTCGTCTAGTAATAACAATTGTAAACCATTCAAATCCTCCTGATGAAAAGGTGCAGTCAAAACTGGAATCTGTTCTCCTCCTAAATTCAAAGAAGGAAATCTTTCGATCTGATAATTAGCAGCAACGGGAGCGACTTCTGGTTTAAGACTCCAAAAAGGAGAAATTCGATTAGGACTATTGAAATTCACTAATTTCCTATAAGGTAGAAATTCCGTGTTCAATCTCCTTCCAGTTGAATTATTATGAAGGGTCTTATTGTTCGATCCCATTTTGTGAAGCATACTGGCTAATATCAACTTGGCTAATATAGCCTTAACGTGGCTAAGATTTGCCACCGAAGAAGAAGAATCACTTCCATTCTTATGTTTTATCGCATTTACCTGTTTATCAAACTGTACCCTTCTAAAATCTGTTGTTGTACTCCCTGCTGTGAGTATAAAGCCTATTGCAGATAACACGGCAATCGTTCTCCGCATGTTTAAGCGACGAGATAATGATAAAATTGTAGAACGATATCACTCACGGGTCGATCGAAATTTGTATTTTCATGATAGATCCTCACCCTTGAGAGTTTCTACTGCCCTCGAGGCAGTAACGCAACCGGGAAGTGAAGAGAATCTAACGCTATGCCTGACCTTCTAGATACTAGAAATAGAAGGTCATTCAAGACCTGTTTGTTTTCAGTCAGTCAGCCTCTTTTTTTCGTTCTGATTGCTTGTTCGTACCTTTTTATTTTTTAAAATAGAATCCAACCATAACAAAATTTTCCATATTCACGTAAAGCATGAAGGTGCATAATATATTTATAAACTACAGTTTTAATTATGTTTACCGCACTGAAACAATACCTTTGGCTCTGTTTAGAATGTTACGTGGAGGAGGGGGGGTTTAAGGTTATCTTTATACGACATTCGAAGGCCGTTTATTCACTAATCTGTTCGTCATTAAAACCCGGCTTGACACCACGACCGAGTTGTGTCTTATAAATGACGTAAAAATAATATATTAAAATAAAATTCTTAACCCGGAGTTCATAGACACGTTCTTTTTTTTTCTTGTTATTTTCTTCACTAGGCGATATTTTCAAGTAATGTTTTTAAATCGGGGCATTTCCATAATGGAGTTTCGTGTTGAACATTATCACGAATACACCACGCTCTGTTATAGTAGAGCTCAACACGTGAGTTTAATACCAAATTTGCATGTTAAATGATCAAAATTTATTCTCTAAAATTAGTAAATAGGCTCGTTATGTTCCGTTCTATATTTAATTCGCCTCGAATTAAGCCTGAGCGAACGTCAATTCGGTTTATTCCCCCCTCCTGAAATGCACGCAAAGGACACTAAAATGTCATTTAATAAATATAAAAATATAAAAAAAAAATTAAATAATAAAATAACGATTTATATAATTCATGGAGGACAGGCAGAAGACTTATTCAACACGTAATTATTATTTTAAAAATAAAAAAAACAAATGACAATAGTTTATTGTGTCGGTCGAAAATGATAAGTTGTTGGCTCCAGGCTTAAAAGCCTGGTGTGTTAAACTCTTCAGTCATGTGTGTCCTCCTCCGGTGTCAATGATCCGCCATCTGGTGTATTCGAAGGAAACTTTTGTATCGATCTGTCAATTTAAAATGTTGTTCCCTCCCCGGTAAAGACAATACAAGACAAGCGAATGCCCCCTACTACTTTTATGCAGCGGAAGTTGAAATCATTCTGTCGAATGAAAACATGGGAATGATATAAAAAGAGGTAGAATTAAAAAGATTGGATGTGTCGTTGTGCATGAAGGAACTAAATAATGAATCAAAACTTATCTGAATGGCTACAAAATACTTTCACTTTGCTGTCAATTTCGCGTGTGAAAAGTTAAAGGCACTGAAATAACGTAATTACAGTCGACCCCCCCTATAACACTGTTGATAATTCCATTTTATATGAATTCCATGTTGTACGAGTCAATTAGATTTTACAAATACGTGTGCCTGGCTGTGAACGGTTCACGTATTTTTAACATCTAAGAGACTCGTACAACATGGAATTCATATAAAACGGAATAATCGACAGTGTTATAGGGGGGTCGACTGTAATTTTTTTAAACTTTTTTTCTTTATTTTTATTGGTACATTGATATATCGTCATGAAACTTGCGATTACATTAACTTTTTCGCTCGAGAAACAAGTTACGCGGCTTCAATTTTATCCCTTAATTAAAGTTTATTCGATCCTCGATAGGATCGAATAGCCCGAACGCCATGCCTCAACCCGAATGAATCGTAGGCCGAATGGACGAGGAGATTAATTAAGGCGTCTGCCTACCGCTCTGAAGAACCATAGATCGAATCCGGGGTAGCAACTTCAGGAATTTTTCGTGGGCGATTCGTCCCGGATATGTCGGGCCCCGTTCCTCACAGCTCCTTTGTGGTTCGCAATGGTTGTGATTTAAAAACGACCATCTTAATTAATGTCCACGGCAAGGAATGGTTTAAGAAATAAGTAAGCGGACAAGGGCAGGATGGCCGAGCGGTTAAAATGGCAGCCCACTGTATTGGGTGATCCGAATGATCAGGGATGATGCCCTGACAGAGGTCACCACGCTATTGTAAGCCGAACCCATAAACGAATGATTATGAATCCAAACCCATGGCGTGCTTTGGTTTATTCGTTTACGGCAATACGACACGTGGGCGATCTGCCAAAGGCGGGATGCCTCCCGGAAGGAGTTTCTAAAGGAAACTGGCTCTTATTTAGGTGTTACAAACGTGACGAGAACCCGGAAAATTCCACGTGGCCCGACAGTTGACCAGGGGCAAACCCACGACCAGTATTCGGCGGTTTTGTCCATAGGGCCACCGATGGATGGCTAGAAGTGTCCTTCGGGTTAAAAAAACAAATATAGATAAAAAGATTAAATTTTTACGACATTGTCTGTGCTAATACTTATAAAAATCTCAACGGTAATAATAATTAATTATATATAATTTACTTTATATTATATTTAATTTTTATCTAGAAAGAGTGCAGACGAGATGTAATTTTTTTTTAAAATTTTTTGTTGACCTTGCGACATCTGGCGGAATAAATTGTAACTAGCGGCACGTAGAAAATGGCGGCAGAAGAGAAGAAATCGACAAGTTCAATTTTGAAAAGAAAATCGGAAGACGTGGAAAACAATGAACCGGAAGCGAAAAGTTCGTTCCGTTATAAGTTCTTAATGCTTATTAATATGATTTTTTAAAGTATAAATAACTAATTTTTTTTTAAATGATTTACAAATTTACTTTGTTTCGTATCCTGTTTAAAATTTAATACAGTAATCTTACAGTTCGTAGAATATCCTATTAAACACGTGACACTGTCATCTAATCGTTTTTTTCTTATTACAGGTTGTCAATTTCAATATAAATCAATTTCCATATTTGCCATCCTTACATTACAGATGAGACTGACTTAATAGCAATGAAAGGCTGAGAAATAAAACTACAATTTGTAGAAAGATTGTAGACAACATTGTTACCATTCAGTCTCCATTCTTGACTCATCCTCGTTAGATAATTCTGAGCTTCTATGGAAACATTCTTCAAAGTATCGTTCGATTTCCGTTCGAGAGGACCGGTCTTAGTTATTACCATAGGATCTTCTCTTCATTTTTCTTTCTGTAGAATAAGAGTGATTCTCCGGTTAACGAAAGAAGAAAACAAAGTTGCCGACTCCCAGCGAACGTAGAAGATCCTCTCGGCCAGAAATTGAACAATCCTTTGAACAATCTTCATTCTTTTTAATCGCAATGATACATTTATAATATTGGCTTATTCTTCGAGACAGATTACTAGTAGAATACAGAGTAATAGTACATTGTGTCGCGTATAATAAGTAGAGATATAAACGTCTTCCAAAATCCAGTTCGTTACTATAAAGCCATGTCAACTGCCGTATAATATGACTTGATATTACACTGCAGTTGGTGTGGTTTTATATATAATAAGTATTATATAAAATGTTATGTATAGAAAAAATTACAAAAATGAATAATTCCGTATGGCCTACGGCCTAAAGAATGTGGATTTGGACTTACAACAACTTTTAAGTTTGTTTTCTTGTACCGAAGAGGGGAAGGTTTTGTATATCTATAAGACTTTGTGATGAGATTTCGTACGTGGCAGATTTTTAGAAAAAAAAATTAATTTTTCGTAATTTAATTAGAAATTTAAAACTTTTATTGAAACATGTGTGTGTCTGTCAATGTTGAAGTCAAAAATAGCGATAATGTTGGAGAGTGGACATTTTCTAAAACACTGTTATACGAGCAAACTTGGGATTTTTAGTATTGGTCGTAAATCCGTGTTTGTGAAGACGCAAGTCTAGCCGACAGCTGCTTCTAAAGGCAGATCCTTGGCTTGAAATATGCATAAGTGTTTTATTTATTCTACAGTATTGCCTGATGATGGTGGTTGAAAACATTAGTTCTATTAAATTGAATTTCATAGTAGTGTTTCTATTGATTTTTATTTCGGCTTTTGTTCATTTGTTTTGTCAATATAAACTAATCAGTTCATAATTTGTCATTTTTTTCTAAAAGCTTCTTCATTATGTTAACATCATACTAAAGTTAATTTTGAAATTGTGTTAAAATCAAAGATTTTTATATTTTATATTTGTTTAAAATTCATGATATTCCTCCATCTTTGCTGTCTGTGATAATATTTTGTAATAAAATTTTTAAGGAGATAATATATTCTCTATTTCGGCATTGAGATCTTGATGTTTTTAATTTGATAGAGATACATTTACTATTGTAAGACTTAGAATATTTTTTAATATAATTTTTTTTTTCTTTGGTTATTCAGGAAGAATTACTCAACCATCAAGGGATAAAAGTAGGAACTGTCCATATCTAGACACCATTAACAGGTATATATAATTATAGATTAAATGCTAAATGATTTTTGCATTTTTTGATGAAATAATTAAAAATAGCATTAAATTGCATTGTACAAAGTTTAATATAATAATAGCAATTTTTTTTTTTATATAAGAACTGTTGCAAAATTCTATAAATTAAAGTAATACTTAAGTTTGTATTAATGTAATTATATTTAAATTTAGTATATAAAATATTTCTAAATAATATTTTCTTGTATCTAGTTGCAGAATGAATTTTATAATAGAATCATTGTCTTGAAATTTCTTTTATACAATAAACAATAACACTTTTGTTTATATATTGCATAGTTTATTATTCCAAATAATTGATGTGACATTATTGTATAATAGAAACAAAATAATAGGTTTTACATGGTTTATTAATTTTTTAAAGGAGGAAGAATGGTTAGACATTTCAAAAACACATTGGCATTATTAACCTATATGTTCTTTAAAAAACTTCAATTCTTATAATTATTCCAGAAATTCATATCTAATATGAATTCCATTTAATGCTTAAACTGTCTAAAATAGAACCTAAATAAAACTAAGTAAACTGAAACTATCCATTGGAAAAGACAATTTAATTATTGATTCACACTTTCCTATCGAATTCAAACATTTTGTTTTATATACTTTAAATTCATGTATTATATAATTTAAATTTTTTTTATAAAGTTTAATATTTCTTTTTATTTCATATTAATGATTGCCATTATAATTTTACAAATGTTTTATGTTGTTTATTTCAAAAGAAAAGAACAATAAATCTGATATAAATGATTTTTGTCATTTTTTTTACGCATTAAATTTAGTCTTATACTGAAATATTTTTCTTTTTAGGCACGTTCTAGATTTCGACTTTGAAAAATTATGTTCGGTTTCCTTGTCGCGTATTAATGTTTATGCCTGTATGGTTTGTGGAAAATACTTTCAAGGTAATTACTTATGTATTTAGCTTTTAAAAATATATTATATATAAATATAGACTAATATCATTTAAATCAAAACAAGATTGTTTTTCATCAACTAATTTTTTTATATATTAATGAAGTAAAAAATATGAAGAGTGCTTGTAAATGATTGAAAATTCATGAATATTTTTTTTTTTAACTGTTTATCATTGCTATTATTCTTTAATTCAAAAATGATGAATGGTTTTAGGTCGAGGTCCTAACACTCATTGTTACATGCATAGTGTTCAGGCAGGTCATCACGTTTTCCTCAATCTGTCAACACTCCGTTTTTACTGCCTTCCAGACAATTACGAAATTATTGATTCGTCGCTCGATGATATTACGGTAAAATATTATTCTTATGTTTTTAATGTTTTTTAAAAATATTTAACAATTATTTTGAATTATTAATAGTATGTGCTGAAACCAACGTTTACTCTAAAAGAAATAGCTCATTTAGAATCAAATAACAAATTATCAAGAGCGTACGACGGAACTACGTATATGCCAGGTATGTATAATTTTTCAGTTGAACGAAATTAAAACTTAAGTATTATATATAGCATATCAAACAGATATATTTGTTATATAATAAATATATCTGTTTATTGACAAGACTATGTCTTGTTTATAAAATCGTACTGGCCGATGTTCTTACCAGCGTAGAGGTATGAAGGAGTACATATAGAGAGTTGATATTTGGCACAGAGTATTAGGTGCTAAAATCATTTGCACATAAAAAGTTCCAGACTTGTAGGTAGTTAGGGGACTGAGAACCAAGTCAAAATAAAATACAAAATGGCAACCCTCTTCTATAAACAGGCAAAACAGCCACCTCACCCCACCGAAGTCAGGTAGGGGAGAGTACCACCTACAGTCATTCTAAGAAGTGAACTCTGACCTTAGGACTGAACACGTACTTTCTACTGTTAAATAAAATTTGTAATCTAATTTTGTAAATTTGGGAGTGTTTCAAATATGACGTTAAAATGGTTTATGTCATTACAAGTGGGGATTTTTTAACATTATCTAGTATGGTAAAATCGTAGAATTGATAAAAATTTGATGTTATATTAGGATTGTCGTTACATCCGATGACATTATAATTGGGTTAAACTGTATATTGTTTGTGCAAAATAAAAAAATAATTTCGGACGATACAATAGCCATGATTATTTTTTTCAAAAATGGGAACTTTTCGTTATGCATTGACAAAAATTCAACCCAGGCCGACATGCAATGGAGAGAAATTTTGAAATTAGATAGGTTAATTTCATCGAAGATGCATCGTGGACGATCTCATGGTCTTGGCCGGCGAAGTTTGAACGATCACGCCCAAAAGCAGTGATATCAAAGAAGATAGGAGAATGAGAACAAGACCTGCCTTGAGCATCAAAGTGATTTCGTCTCCAAGACATAGTCTTGTCCCAAATACGGTTTTGCCATTTTACTTGTTTTTTATAGCATAGATAATACATAATCTACAGAATTTTTCTGAATTATTATTAAAAGTTGGAAATGACTTAAAAATTTTATTGTAAATTTATTTTTAATTTCTATATTCAAACTTTTTACAAGTTGATCCATCTCTCATATAAAATGCAGCATGAAATTAACATTATTTAAATTTATAATTTCTACATTTTAAAATAAATATGAAGTATAGAAATATATGAAGAATTTTTTGAAGTAAATCTTGATAATATTAACATTTCATGTTGTTAAATATTTCCTATAATAGGAAACTTAATTGATTACTGAAAGAAATAATAAAAATGCCAAATATGGAGAAGAATTAATTGTTATAGCAGGCATAAATATCATGAAAATACATTATATTATAAATCACATCACAGTGTGATTATTATTTTTGAACAATTTCTTTTGTTTTTTTACCTTAAATAATCCATACCACCAACTGATTCTGGTATTGACATTCAGAAACTTCTGTAAAATACATGTGGATGTGTAAAGATGGTTGGGCTGGGCATTAAGAAGTATATACGGAACACAGTTTAAGAAAGAATATGAGGAACTTCTTATGATATATAATGACGTATATTTTAATACGATACAGAAAAGGAACGTTACAAACGAAGAACACTAAACAAATTATCTTAATACTAATTGTTGAACAAATATTATCATCTTTGAGCTGACACGTCATTCGTGTTATGTCGTGATTCTAGCGGTTCGTCTTTTTTCCCGCCTGCCCCGAATGCCTGCGCACGACATCGGACTTGACCAAATCATGACGACGTGGGGGACGGGCACCACATACATTTATGTTTATATTCAATGTTATAAATCTTTATATTGTTCAATTAAATAACAACAACTCAAAGCCCGAATAGTATATAATAAATCACCAAACAATCGCCTAAATATCGGGCTATAATTAAATGATTGGAATAAAGTAATTTGACATTAGAGGTAGGCGTTAGGTGCCATCTCTTAAGTAAATTAATAATTAAAATTAAATAAATAAATTTTAGAACCTTCTGGAATAAAAGAACTGGCCCGGGTACTGATGTATTTAACCAAGTAAGGTCTAATCTAATATACTTCTGGAAGCGAAGACTCGCTCGGGGTCCAGGTGGCGTAACTGGCCAGCGCACTGCACGGCAAGCGGAGGTTGCGGGTTCAAGCCCCGTCCCGGGCCAGTTCTTTTATTCCAGAAGGTTCTAAAATTTATTTATTTAATTTTAATTATTAATTTACTTAAGAGATGGCGCCTAACGCCTACCTCTAATGTCAAATTACTTTATTCCAATCATTTAATTATAGCCCGATATTTAGGCTATCGTTTGGTAATTTATTGTTCAATTAATTATTGGAATATTAATGTGGATATGCGTATACTAGTTTCTTTGATAAATTTTATTCTTAATTTTTAAACGTAAATAACTTTTGTCATTATATTTTATTTTTATTGAGTAATAAAAAAAATCAAAAAAAAAAAAAAATGATACATCCTGCAGGATTTGATTCAACTCAGTGAATTATAATAATCAAACGCATAATATGTACAAAAATTGTAGCAGAATAATATGTAATAGCTACCTAAAAATATAAATAAATAAACTTAATGTTGAAGTTTGAATTAATGTATACAGAAAAATGATTATTTTCTGAGTTTTGATTTTAAATAAATGCAATGAGTAAGACTTCAAAATATTAATTTAAATTATATTTATATAATTTTAAAATGTTTATTGACTTGCTTAATATTTTTCTACTTGTTTATTATCAATTAGTGTATAAGAGGAAAGAATAACAAACGTAAAGAATTCAGTAAATAGAACAGAAAAGTTGACTTAGATTTTACTTTAATTTTGGAACAATAAATAAATAACACAATATAACTAATAAATTGGAAATGCTTTAGGCTAATAAATTTACTATTATCAAACAAAAGATAAAACTTGACCTAAAATTAAGTCTAAAAAGTTTTAAATACAAGTATAAAAAAAAAAAATAAGTTTTTTAATACTTAATTCTAGTTATATTCCATCTTTTGCCTTAAGATGGTAATTTCATTTTACCGAAAGCTTTTGCAATGTATTAGTTGTATCTTGTTATTTATTGTCCAAACATTAAAGTTACATCCAAAGTTAGTCAGTAACTATACTGATTAATGTTGATGTAACTATATTTCATATTCTCAGAATATTATTGAAAAATGTCATTACATAGGTTTTTAAGATACTCACTAGGCTGCAATTTGAAAAAATTGTAGACGTATAAATTCCCACTGTCATCTGTCTTTCCTTAATCTTAAGAATGGAGTTAGATAGATAGAAAGCAAGACCATACATGGAAACCTCATACGCATTTTATACTTATTTTATTATAATTTAAAGACGAAGGAAGAAGTTGATCTTTTACTGTTGGCCCTAGAGAATTGCTAATAGCTAATCTGATCTGAATCTAATTGTATTAATTAATTAAAGTTTATTTTAAAGTAAATTTAATTTTAACAATATGGAAATGTTACTTATTTCTTTAATTTCTAAATATTTTTGAAGTTATATTACTGAAATTTTTAAGGTATTATTAGTTTTATAACTTATTAAATTTATATAAATTAAATAATGTGTGTGGTATAACTTTCGTGTCAGCGAATTAATTCATTCTAAAATGATTAACAGATGTAGGAGATAAGAATTTTACAAATACGTGAGCTGTTCACAGCCCGGCACACGTATTTGTAAAATCTAAGTGACTCATACAACATGGAATTCATATAAAACGGAAAAATCAACAGTGTTATAGGGGGGTCGACTGTATAGTATATTAGTATATCGCTATTAACCTACTTCGTGTTGAATTTTCATTGATGTTTTTTCAAAATTTTTTTTTTTAATAATAATCGTCGCTATTGTATCGTTAAAAATTATTTTAAAATTATTTTATTGCTCACAAAACAAACAACCACTCATAATTAGAAAATTATGTCTCGTTTAAATACTGGCCTCCCTTCAATGGTCGAGCCGTGTTGTCAGCTAAAACACGCAAAAATTTATCAAAAATAATATTAAAGTAGCCAAGACATAGCCAAATATCGTAGCGCCACATCACTAGCGGACATTTGAAATTTGCCGACTAGAACAGTCGGTTAACCAATGTGACGGTTAATCGGGGGTTGGATAATCGATGCTCTACTGTACAAAAAATATGTCTATTAAAGCTACAAAATTTTCTTCATCTTTCTCTTTCATCATTTACAATCACCAGCGATAATCCAAAAAAAAAACAATTTTTACTTATAGAAACGACCTTTTATTTGAAGCTGCGCATCTGAAAAAAGTGTGCAAATTCTATCTTCAGTATACATATTTTTTGTATTTTAATTAATAGAAAAGATATTTTTAGATTATAAATAGTCTGTAACATTAAAATGCTTGAATATTTTTCCAAATTCATTAAATTTTTATTTAATTTGTTGTCTCGTTCTTTTTATTAGGTATTGTCGGATTGAACAACATTAAAGCAAATGATTATTGTAATGTTATATTACAGGTAAGATGTATTATAATTTTGTGGTATGAGAATTTACAAGTTTTATTATTATAATTATTATAAAAATTTGACTCAAATTTTAAAATATTTTAGGCACTCTCTCACGTGCCTCCCCTCAGAAATTATTTCTTAAGGGAAGAAAATTATAGTAAAATTCCAAGACCGCCTGGTGACATTATGGTGTTATTAGTTCAAAGATTTGGCGAATTGTTAAGAAAATTATGGAATCCTCGGAATTTTAAGGCGCACGTCAGTCCTCACGAAATGTTACAGGCTGTGGTGCTTTGCAGCAAGAAGAAGTTTCAAATTACAGAACAAGGTATTTTAAATAAACTGCATGTTTACTAATTAAAGAACAGTATAATATTAAAAAATAAAATTTAAACTAGTCAGCATAGTTAATCTTTGTTAATTAATCAATGTACCTTTAGCTGCAGGTAAAGTTGAAAGAATACTAATTACATTTTCAGTTGTAGACAGACAATAATGGAATGGAGATTCTACTTTCATTGGTTTATACTAAGGTTGTCCAACTGTTTTTCCTAATGAACCAAATTAGAAATTTAGGTATATTCAGCGGGTCACAAAGATACTTTATATAAATATATACTTTTAAAAAGTTCAAAATGTAAATATAAAATTTTAATAACAAGTATATATATATAATTACAAAACATACTGTATTATTTACAATAAAAAACGAAATTATACTCATGCAAAATAAAAATAAATTCAATGTGATTTTTGCCATTGCCTTCCTTTTTATACCAGTCTTAATTCTAAGAATGTTAGTTAAATGGGAATCACTTGACCTATTTCTTTCAGCAGTTTCGATGTTTTTCGTGCACGAAAAGAATTGTTTACAACAGTATGTACTACTCCATATACATAACAGTTTTCTAGATAAATTGACAATTCCATCAAATTCATTGAAAGAATGAACTTCTTTGTAAAATTCAAGAAGGGAATGTTCTCTATGATTAGTTTTCAAAGGTTTCTAGCTGGTATTCGGCTGGTGTTTCCACATAATTAAATAAAAATGGATCACTAAACGATTTTAATTCAATTTTTATTTTTATGAAGTCAGAAAATCTGGTTGTTATATCTTTAAACAAAAATGAAAAATATAGTAAATTATGTGAAAAGTCCACTGGAAATTCTTCTTTTCTTTTTAATAAATTCTGAAAATATAGAATTTCACACTGCAATTTTATCATGACAAATAAGGCAGATAATATTATTGCATGTTTCGATTATTAAATATTTTTCTGGCCAAAAGATATTTCATTTTTTGTTTTCTTTTGTTATTTTTTATTTTCTTAGTATTAGATGCCATGACCAAATGCTGGGTTATTAAAAATATAAATTTAAAGTTGATGAAATAATTATGAATATAATTGGAGGTTGAAAATATTTATATTATTACGTTAGCAAAAGAAATATATAGATAGTCTTATGTCTGTATTATATACCTGTAATTAGAAAGAATGCCAAAGTGGAAGAGGCTAATTTATATATATTTAAATTATTATGTTAGCAAAAGAAATTTGTAGATAGACCTAATGTCTGTATTATATACCTGTAATTAGAAAGAATTCCAAAGTGAGAGGANTCTGGCCAAAAGATATTTCATTTTTTGTTTTCTTTTGTTATTTTTTATTTTCTTAGTATTAGATGCCATGACCAAATGCTGGGTTATTAAAAATATAAATTTAAAGTTGATGAAATAATTATGAATATAATTGGAGGTTGAAAATATTTATATTATTACGTTAGCAAAAGAAATATACAGATAGTCTTATGTCTGTATTATATACCTGTAATTAGAAAGAATGCCAAAGTGGAAGAGGCTAATTTATTCTTTATTTCTATAAATAAGAAATTAGCCCATTCCACTTTGAGATTAAACTTATCCGAACCACTAAAAATCGCCGACACTCTTTTGAAAAGGGGGATTACGTGACTTTTTCATCCGCCTGATGAAAGGTACCATTCTTTATCACTAACAACATCACTTAATTACAAAAATCTTTGAAACTGAAACAATCAAAATGACAGACCACGCCACCAACTTTTTTGATTGATCAGTTACAAATTATGTCACCAATTACGTCATTACGACATCAAAGTGTAACCAGTGAAACGAGAATAATTTTTACAACATACTTTACGAAAATAAATGAAAATGTACCTTAAAAATTTAGAGTGCAGTGGGCCACAGGTTGGACATCCCTGGTTTATACTTTAATATGCCCCATCTTCATTGATTAATTTAGCAAAAAGGATCATGTTTATTATTCTGTGAAATAATATTCCAACTAGATACAAATAATCTCTATAATGGATATGAAGTAGAGATGATGCATTTATTACTTTCCTTGCTTGTTATGTATACATAACAAGAGAAAGTAATGAATTGTGTCAAATTAGACCCTCTGAGATTTTTGCAAAACTCCATGTTTTGAGACCTGAACCCAAAAAAGTAAAAAAAAAAAAAAAACAGCAAAAGTATTTTGTGGATGTGTGTGTGTGTGTGTTGGAGTCTATTTTGCTTAATATCTCCAGACAGAGTGAAGCTAAAGAAATGAAATTTGACACAGTAGCTTGTATATAAGGGGTATTGGTGCTATTAAATTTTGGATGTGAAAGGTCATATATTATGGCTAAAGCCCATAAATTAGAGAAAACTAGGATAACTGGCTCTAATGCTAACCTTATCAGAGTCACAAGTGGATAATGCTGACATTATCCAAAAACAGATGCACAAAACAAGAACAAAAGTTAAAATTCAGGCTTTATCCAAATCATTTTTGATAAAAAGAGGAGGGAATTTAGGGAATTTGTCTAAAAACAAAATGCTCATGCTGATGAAAGAGAAACATCTATATTTAGCTCTATCCATACATTTGCATCTGAATGATAACTTCAGCCTATAGATAAATATTGGATATACTCAGCATCTACAGCAAAAGATGAAGAGTTTGTGCAACGTTGATCTATAGGCTGAAGTTACCATTTGGATGTGATACACTCATCTCTAAGATCCATTTCTTGTATCCATACAAAGGTAAATAGGCTTTACATTATCTATAAAAAAGCTCAAATTTTAATCTTTGTTTTTGCTTCATCCATCTGTTTTTGGATAATGTCTGCTTTATCTACTTGTGGCTTTTGTAAAGATAAGTTCAAAATGAATAAATTACTTGCTTTAACCAAAATACTTGGATAAAGCTAGCATCAGCCAGTTAAAATTTTGATATTTTATTTAAATTTTATATCAATTGAAGTATTAGAATTGGCTAATCTTAATTGTTATTATATGTTTGAATTTTTTACAGGTGATCCTATTGCATTTATGTCATGGTTTTTAAATAGTTTGCATCTTGCTTTAAATGGAAGTAAAAAAGATCAAAGCAGTATTGTTTATTGTGCATTTAGAGGTGCTATGAGAATGTATTCCAAAAAAATTATATCTATCGATAAGGTAAGTAATGTTACTTTAAAAGTTGTTTTTAATTATGGTTATAATAAAAAGAATAATAATTATATAAAATAATGTGTGACAGAGATGAAAATATTATTTAATAAAGTAAATAAAGTTTATGAGTGATTATAAATTTATTATCTAGAAATATTTGTATTGAAAACATTTATGGACAAATGAATATTTAAGTATATTTATTTTGATATAAAGATTGAATATTCTATACACTTTTCAATAAATGTAAGCACTTTATGTAGCATGTAATAATTTTGCCAAAATGTCTGCGTGTGAAGAATTCATACTGAATACTAAGATTTTTATAAAATTTCAAGTTTATTTGATCAATTTCTTGTTACTGATATCCGTGTTTATATTATTTTTACCTTAAAATTAGTGTAGATGTCAGATAAATTACACATTAAAGATAGTATTGATAATGAATCTAAACATTAGAAAGAAACTCAAGATGGGTTAAAGTAGTCTGGATATTTATTGGATTAAGCACTTTTTGGAATTTTCAATCCCATCTTCATATCCGCAACATTCAATGTTCTTACATTAATTAAATAACACCAACAAAACCTTCAAAATATACCAGTAAATATAATTTAATATAAATATGTTATATGACAAACATCTTTGATCCCAATAGGATCTGTGTCATATTGGGATCGAAAATGTTTGTCATAATGTATTTATATTAAATTATATTTTCTGGTACATTTTGAAGGTTTTGTTGGTATTATTTAATAGCATATAATCAGCTTTGGGAAGATTTAGAACAATGTTCTTACAGTTTGAATAAAACAACTGTTGTTGAAAGTTGTCTTGGAACTCCTAGGATTGATCAGACAGACTTTATTACCGTATATCTGCGCAGATAAGACAATAGTTGAATCATAAAAAAAGACACCCAAAATCTGGGGTCATCGTATAGGACAAATACAAAAAAAATTAAATTGAAATCTATATAAATTAAAACCATTATAAAATAAAACAAATCATTCACCAATGTATATAAATAGCCCATACAAAGTTTTTGTGAATAGTCAAGGTCATTACCTGAATGCCCGAATCAGTGCGAATGTTTTCAATAATCGCAAGGCAGCACTGTCAAATGCAAGAAAATAAAATTTGTGTATTCGAAACATTACGAATAGGACATAATTCCGTATATGCTATGCAGTATTATTATCCAGATGATGATCGCTGATCTAAACTAAATTCATAAGCAATTGCTAATTTGGAGGTCGTCTTATAGGACAGATATATGCTAAAACTATAAAACTTTGACAAAAATTTATACCTCATCTTATCTGCGCAGATATACGGTAACTAAAAGAGAACAAGAAGCAATCAAGTAACAAACAACAACTTTTTGTACAAAACACTTTGAATCTGACCAATCAACATTATAAATTCAATCATTTCTTTAACCAATTAACAAATATTTTTAAAATAATTAATAATTTTTAAGGTTTATAATAAAAATGAAATTATTATATTATTCATGCATAAACTAAAACAAAAATAAAAATAAAAAACAAAATACTAATAAAACTAAAATAAAAGGAGGCAAGATAACATAACAACTGAAAAGATAAAAAATAATTAAGAACAAAATTACAATAAATAAAAATGTATCAATAATTTAGTACTTTGCACAGACAATTTGAAAGTTTTAAAACAATGCAAAATGTCAGTCTGACCTAAGGAAATTCGTACAGTATAAATAGATAAGACTTGGGGAGAAGCTTAACCTGGAGTTTTCAGGGGCAGATTTGTGACTGTGCGGAAGAAGTCCATATCCAACAAACTTGAAAATCCCAAAAAGCACTAAATCCAATAAATATCTTGACTCCTTTAACAGTTTGAGTTTCTTTCTAATGTTTGTAGCCATGGAGTCATCTTTTCTAATTTTTAGTGAATATAAAAATTTTCTTTTAAATTGTCCATTTCTGCTCTTTTAAATTATCTTAGTTAATTTTTCCAAATGAAGTATGAGGGT
The DNA here is from genome assembly GCF_000671375.1 of Centruroides sculpturatus. Classification (NCBI taxonomy): domain Eukaryota; kingdom Metazoa; phylum Arthropoda; class Arachnida; order Scorpiones; family Buthidae; genus Centruroides; species Centruroides sculpturatus. The sequence continues at coordinate 563,554 of NW_019384579.1, read as the reverse complement.
TATTTTTTTTTCAACCTCTACTGACCCAGAATAAAAAAACAAGAATGAAGAACAAAATCATTTTATTTGTAGAAGATAGTTACCAGATTGTTCAATAAGTTTTGTTGTTCGATAAGAAAAACACGATTTTATGTTTGAAATACATTTTATTATTCAATATAATCTCTCTGAATTTCAATACACTTGTTCCAGTGATCTTCTAATTTATGGATTCCATCCCTAAAGTGAGAATCCGGAAGACTGTCAAAATACACTTCCATGGCTGCTATTATCTCTTCGTTTGATGAAAATCGTTTCCCATGCATGAATTGTTTTTAGATGTGAGAACAGCCAGAAGTCAGAAGGAGCTAAATCTGGCAAATAGCGAGGATGTTGCAGCAATTCGTATTTTAATTTACTGATTTTCACAATGGTTTTTTGAGCTGTGTGAGAGGGTGCGTTGTCTTGATGAAAAATGATTTTTTTCTTTTTTAAACCAGGTCTTTTCTCATGAAATTTTACATCCAACTGGTCCAAAAGGTTACAATAATAATCTGAGTTTATTGTTTTACCAGTTTGGAGGTAATCCACAAACAAAATTCCTTTTGCATCCCAAAAAACTGATACTAACACCTTCTTGGTCGATTTCTGGACCCTGACTCACTTCGGAGCCGAAGTACCGGGTTCACACCACTCCTTAGCCTCTTGTTTTGATTCAGGATCATGGTGGTAGACCCAAATCTCATCCATAGTGATGAAACGATGCACAAAATCCTTTTTATCCTTTCTAAAACGCTCCAAATGTTGCTGAGAAAGTTGCATTCGAATGTGTTTTTGTTCCATAGTTAACGAATGCAGCACCCATTGTGCACACAGCTTTCTGTAACCCAAAACTTCAGCCAAAATATTGCTCACACTGCCTAACGAAAACCCTAGGGCTTCTACTAAATCTCTCTCAGTTAATTGATGATCTTCCGAAACCATATGCTGTATTTTTGCTACGATTTCTGGTGTTGATGCACTTTTTGGACGTCCTTCACGTGGATCGTCTTCAAGACTCGTACGACCATGTTTAAATTCAGCAACTCATCTTTCTACTGTTCTGATTGAAGGTGAAGAGTCCTTATACACTTTTAACAATTGTTCATGAATTTGTTTTGGTGCTACACCTTCCAAAAATAAGAATTTTATCACTGCACGATATTCAATTTTTTTCATTGTAAAAAAATACAGTGATGCATCAACTTTGAACAGCTGCAAATATACAATGAGTTGATGGATCTACTTGAAACTTGACACGTGTTTATGAAATAGTAGTACTATTTACAGAGAAATAAAGTGACGATCCTAATAGCGCCACCTCTTATCGAACAACAAAACTTATTGAACAACCTGGTACAGTCTTCACTTATTTTTCCACATAATTGCCTTGTCGATTCAGGCAGACATCATACCGTGACACCAGCTTTTGTATAGTCATGTCGAACATTGCCACCAGAGCATTCAGCCAATCTATAACACTGTCAGTCAGCGGTATACAGTGTGGACGTTGAAATTTGAGGAAATTCTTCACTGAGCTCAGAAACCAATGCCTTTCTCACACCAATTGATCCACTTTGTCCACCGAATTGTCAGTCATCACACATTTCCTCCCTTGACCGCCCTCATCATGAACATTGTCGTGTCCTTGTTTGAATTTGCACCATTCACGCACACATCCGTAGCTCACGAGGATCTCACCATACACATTGCACATCCTTTGATGAATTTCACCTCCATTCAGCCCTTTGGCCTGTAGGAATCAAATTACTGCTCGTACTTCACAGTTGCGGGAGACTGGATTGGCGACATAATGTTTATATGTTTACTGCAGAGTAGCAAATGTCTAAAATAGCTTGGCACAATGCTAAGTTGTGAGGGAATATACCACTTACTAGGTATGCACCCTGTCCCTGTCTCACATGTTTCCAATATGTTTGCATTAGTGAAGGTTGAAAAAAATAACCCTCGTAGATAATCATTTTTCACTATTTAAATAGATATTTTTATGTAATATTAAGATAAATATTCATTTTAATTTAATTTAATTATATTAAGAGAATGTAATAAATTTTCCGTTTATTTAGAGTGAAGAAGAAAAACAACAGTTGTTGATGAGTGACGATTATAGAGGTAAATGAAAACTGCATTTCAAATTAAACACTATTATTTTATTAAAAATACGATCTTATATTTTGTAATATATTCATTAATTATATACATTTTTAATAATAATAATATTTACAAGGTAAAATTTTGGCTTTTACACAAAGTATTTATATTCTGCTTAAATCCATATGAAAGTATTTTTGTACATATTTCTATTTTAAATAGTTTATAAAATTATAATTTAATTATATAATTTATTTATCGTTGAAATTAAATCTTCTTGTAATTGTATAAAAATAAAACAAATTTCTCAATCATTGAATTGAGAGAAGTACATTTGTTAATAACCACATGGATCCAAATAATAACAAATTGAACAGAATCTAATTTGAAATAAAACATCTGTTGAAATAATAGAGTAGGATGGGAAGTTGTAGGCTTGATTGATGATTTAAATCCGACTTTAGTCCTGTTCTTATAGAAATTCTACAGATCTAATCTGTCTCCTTTCAATAGATATCAAATGTTTTCAGAAGAAAACCAGATAACTCGATAACTTGTAATTTAATATTAAATTAGTCACACAGCTTCAGATTATTAATTTTTAATAAAATGAACATTGAAAGTGACCTCTTTTGTGCAATTTTATGAATATTCTTTATTTCATTTTTAAAAATGGTCATTTGCTTGTTTACACAGAACTTTTTATTGACGAAATGTGGATTTATTGTGGTGTTGTATTAAATTTTTATGAGAATAAAATGTCTATTTTGATCTCTTCTTCAGTAGAAAGTTTATTTGGAAATTCTCACTTAATCAATTTTAAAATTATACCAAAATTATTTATTAAAAAAAATTCTAAGAATATTTACTTGATAAAAACTAAGAAATGATTTATACAGAAGAAAATATGTATTGATATTTGATATTTCTTCAAATGATTTTCGTATATTTCAATTAGTTGAATATTAATTAGAAAAATTTTATATTAGATAATAAACGATGCTGTATTAGCACATATGCAAGTTTCACTATTTAAACATTACTATAAAAAGTTTATAATTTAATATAGAAAAATTTCAATAGATTCTTCAACTACTTACATTTGTCATTTTATTGGAATACTTTAATTAAATTTTTTGTTGGTATTTTAATCTTGGTATAACATAGAATTGAATCTGATAATTTTGGTATCGCTCTCGTTCCGATTTATCGAAAATATCAATTTTCTAGCTTTTTCTTAACTGAATTTTTACACACTGTTATTCTGTATCATTTTATTTCAATAGTATAAATTATTTAGCTTTTATTTCTTAATTGAACAATATTACTTTGGTTTAAAATCCCTAACTTAGGCGTGGAATTATACTCTTAACTTTCAGAAATTTTCGGTTTGACCGAATCATAATAGTACGATCGTGATTATCCGTATTCCATATTTGTCTTTATACAGATTTATCACGAAATATCCCTATTCAATGCTATCTGTAGTAATAAATAGTACAAATGCAACCAAATTTTATATGCAGACATTTCTGGACGTAGGGAAGTAATACTTTCAAAATTCAATACTATGGATGGGATTTGTGCTGTGAGTGTCAAAAAGGGATCTTGATACAATTTCTGAAGAATTTGGAACATTTGAAGTTCACTCAGCATTACCATTATTTAAAAACTTGTTTTGGCATGGTTGTGATCATTGTGATGATCCTATCATGCTGTAAGCAGTTTTTTATGCAAAAAAATTGCCTACAGCATATATAAATTACACATATAATATGTGTTTTTTCCATTCATAATTCCATAAGTTCCATAGTAGAAAATTTTGGAACTGAATTTTTCTGTATGAAAATTGCTTTCCATGTCCTGAAATGCTAGCATACAAAGTTTGGTTGCATTTCTCCAGAGAGTATTGAATAAGAATACTTTAATTAAAATAATCCTGCGTATTTCATAAGAGAAAATTAGTTACTTGCGCAGTTATACAGTGTAACTGAACTCAGTGCCGACGTCTTAGGGATAAATTCTAGGGTCAAAAACAAGCCTAAAATCCTCTATAAAGGTTTTTCAAAATTTATTTCACTTTCAACATATGCTTTCCAAAAAATTGTGTTGGAAATCAATTTTAAATGTTTATATTTTTAGAAAAAATGGAAAAATCAAATTTCCTGTACTTGACTGTGGATCTACCTCCTCCTCCATTGTATAAAGACGAACTGAAAGAGAAGATCATTCCTCAAGTACCATTATTCACTATATTAGCCAAATTTAATGGTACATCAGAAAAAGAATATAGGACCTATAAAGATTCTACAATGAAAAGATTTGAAATAACAAAATTACCTCCTTATTTAATACTTTATATAAAAGTAAGGACTTGTGTTAAGTATAATATAAAAAGCTAATGTAAAATCTTATAAAATCAATTAAAAGATTTATTTTTAAAATTTTAGAGATTTACCAAAAATACATTTTTTGTTGAAAAAAATCCAACTATCGTGAACTTTCCAATCAAGTAAGTTTAATTTTTTTTTTATTTTTCAAGTAATATTTATAACAAAGATTATTAACAAATATATTTTAGGAACGTAGACATGACAGAATTGCTTCATCCCAGCGTACGCAATACGCATCCGAAATGTGTGTACGACCTGATAGCCAACATCGTACACGACGGAGAACCGGGCGCGGGAAAGGGCACTTACCGCATTCACATATTGCACCGCGTAAGTTTGAAAATATTAAGAACTTTCTTCGAGATTTAATCGGAAGCATTTCAAATTTATTCACGCTTTATTTTATACTTCCACAGGGCAGCGGAAAATGGTACGAAATGCAAGATCTGCACGTAACAGAAATACTGCCGCAGATGATTACATTATCCGAAGCATATATTCAGGTTATTTAATTATTTTGTAATAATTTTATTTTAATATATTAATTTAATAAATTAAAAACATATATTTTTAAATATAATATATTTAAA
>NW_019384579.1:519388-558235 GCF_000671375.1 Centruroides sculpturatus | reverse complement strand
TTTTATTGTATACAATCGTCAATAAATACAGTGTATGTGTAGTTCTGTGTATTGTTACCTCTACCTTATATCACTATATATATATATATATATATATATATGATAATACATAAATACATGTATTATCGATAGATATGTATATATTGATAATTCATATATATGTGTAGTATAATATATATTATTATGTATCTGTATGTGTTTGTTTGTTTATATATGTTTATAATTACAGATTTGGGAAAGAAGAAGACAGACAAAATAGTTTGGAAAAGTGTATTTTTCATGTACAGTACAGATTCATCATCATCATCCTCATCCTCATCGTCCTCGTCGTCATATTTTTTATGTAAAATTGAAACGACATAAAATAAATTACAACTGTATTTGTGATTTTTATTAATTGTTAATAAACTAATTTTATTTGCCAAAATTATTTTCAATCATTATCAATACATGGTGTAGTTTAAATTAATTTTAACTAACACAACAGAGAAAAGACACTACAAAAATACACAGTTTTAAACTTCCAACTACTAAAAGAAGAAAAGAAAAAGAATTCCATAAATTGTAATTAGTTTAATTCGAGATTTAACGACCTATTTTATATAATTTCTAAGTAAATTACAGATTTATAAGCGCTTATTCATCGCTTAATATTGAGTAAGATTAATCGTAAAACTCGGAACCACCCACAAACAGTCATTAATAAGACAATCATCCAGTAAAAACTGGGTTTGTACAGCACTAGGACGTTCTTAACCACGCCTCGAAGGAGGGGGGAGGGGTGATTTTGCAATGTAGTTCCAAAGAACGCGTCAGTACAACCTTTAACCTCGTCAGTGTCGAATGTATAATAAACATTAGCATCCGTTAGAACATCTGCGAGATGGATAGAAAACTCTTAAGGATGTGCAAGTAACTGGAAATCCGTTTACAACTCCAATCTAACTTTGGTTATTTCCTAGAATGTATAATTTTAGCGGATGTGGCTGTCATTCCACGTCAGTTAGATAAAAACTACAGGAAGTTAAAAGGCAAAACCTTTTGTATTCTACAAGTGGATATCATTCGTCTTAATAGATTTTTATTCATCTGAAGTCGCTTAAACTGTGACGATGATCGTTTCATCATCATCATAAAAAAGACCAAAAAAAAAAAAAATGGCGTCGAGACGGGGTAAGAATATTTTAAACATTTTTTTAACTTTTACCAGAAGATTCCTTTATAAAAACAAACAAAAAATTCTCTTTCAGATTGTATTTATTTTTGTGCGCCGTTTTTTGTTCCGTGTTGTTCGGAAATGTTCGTTCTAGTGGTAAGTAATTTATTAATTTTATTATTATTATTCATTACGGAACAGGAACTGGCTTTTAAAAAAAAAAAAAACGTTCGACCTTGTCTGCTATAGTAATAAAATCTTCAATGATTTTTGTTTTGTTAGTGTTTAAAGCTAGTATTAAGTAACATAATAGATTGGTGTCTGGTAATTGTGTGGCTTAAGTCCAAAAGTTGACCACTACAACGCCCACATTGTCGGCATTTTGTGATGATTACTATTATTTTTTTTTTGTTTTCTTAACGAGAAACATGTTAGAACGTTTGTTGTATTTTTATTTTCTCGGCTCTGTTCACCTTCTTTGAAGCTTAATAACTCTTGTGTTTTTTGTCGAAAATTTCTGAAATTTTGCAGGGAGTTTTACGTATTAGGGAGATTTATTCCATTAAATTTTGGTGGTTAAAGGTCGAGAGGGTGGAGAGATAGATAGGGTCGTGTATCTCGAGTACTGTCGGACTTAATGACGATTTTATTCGTTATTAGCATTTATAATTATTTTTTTTTTTATAAACCCCATCCTTACCCTCAAATTTAAGCTTTTTGCCATTTTATAATAATAATAAATGTAACAGATGACACACGCCGTTTTAAATGTTGCCTGGAAAGTTAAGCAACTCCTTTACTGGATTTATTTTTTCTAGGTTTGTGTCCTCCAGGTTTTAAGTACGTCGAGTCGCTCTTACCCAAAACTTCTGTTTGTGTAGCATTGTTTAAAACGCCCGAAAATTGGGAGAGGGCATACAATATATGTCGACATTATTCTGCTTATTTATTTTATTACCAAGCAACGGACGTTGTAGAAATTCAAAAATTCTCGAGTAAGTCGTTTACTTTTTCTATTTTAAACTCTCTCCTTAAAAAATTCTGACTCTTTTTTTAATTTTATTTTATGTAAATTAGACGAAACCGAAAAAATACACATTGGTATTAAAAGGATAAACGGGACTTATCTATGGAGCGATCCCGATCCTAGAGAATTTAGGTAAGGATTTAAGTAATAATAGCGGCCATTTTTTTTTATGGGTGGCCGTTCTTTTACAGGTTTTTTACAATGTTTAATTGATTATAACAGTCACGACAATGTCTTGAATTACGACGAATCGAAATTATTATGGGAGAAGGACGAACCGCGTGACGATTGTGTAGGTTTGAATCTCGTCACAAAGACATTATACACTACGTCTTGCAATGGTAGCCGCCATAGTTTTGTCTGCGTTGGAAACGTTTTACCAGATCCACGTAAGTAATTATTATTATTTTTTTTCTAAAGAAAATAATAAGTAGGTCTGTATTTAACACGGGATCGTTGCTGGTGAATTTCGTAGCTATCTTATGTGATGAAGGCTGGAAGTTTTCGTATTTATCTGGAAACTGTATTAAAAAATCGATGGATAAAGTAAACTATTCTTCAGCAGAAGGAAAATGCAAAGAGTTTCAGGGTGAATTGATTAATTACGAAACTTCAAAAGCTCTCGCGCCCGAATTTCTATTCGAAGCCGTTCATTCGACAAAAAACAACGGAAGTAAGTTAAAAAAAAATCCATTAATATTCTAACGTTGGATGATATATAAAATATCAATTTTCTCTTATTTTTATCGCGTATTTTCATTAGTTTACACGCGCCGTGGAGTATCGACGTTGTCCAATGATAACTGTTCTGTCGTATACTGGAATGGTAACTCCGTCCAAAAGTTTCAATCGAATTGCAATAAGCATCTTCAGTATATTTGCCAAAAAGATATGAAAAGATTAGGTAAGTCGGTTAATTTATAATACCTTAAAGTAGATACAAAACTCGTATAAATTTATATCATATTTATAGACGTAGAAGTAATCTTACGTATAACAATGGATGGTTATACCAAAGATGAGGTCCCTGTCGTTACATTTTCGAAATTTCGTGATATAATAATGGTTTTGAAGGTTAAAATCAATGGAAAGAAATATGATACTAAGAGCCTATCGAAGATAATATGGTGGAAAGATAATAAACCTATAGAGAGGTGCGTGGATGACACTTGTATACCCGTTTTATACGTGAATACTCCTAACGTTACGAAGCAAGGAATGTACTATGCATCAGTCATAATGCCTGGATATCCTTACACAATATATTCAAATGCTGTCGACATATATCTATCAGGTATACTAGAAAATTTATTTTTATTTGTGTATTATTACTTTGTTTATAACTTATATATAAGTATGTATTTGATGCTGTAGATGTGTCTACGTATCTTCTTACTATAACTGGAAGGAACATACCATACAAGAGATATATACACGATTACAGTAAGACCGATTTTATTGAATTTAGAGAAGTAGTGGATAAAAAAATGAAGAATTTATTTCAAAATTTTCCCGTTCCTAATTTACCTCAACCTTTCTGGTATTTAAGCGGTATTGCGTAAGTACTTATTTATATTAATTATTATTAAGTACGTCGAGTAGTTTTTTTTTCTTAATTTTAATTAATTATACAAAAGCTTTGGAGTATTTTGGGTTTTCTTCGCGTTAAATAGGGATATTTTCCTATAGAAGACACCTCTTTGTTATTGCATTGTCTTATCTTATCAACCCTATATTATATGGTATTATATAGAATACAGTCGACCCCCTGTAACACTGTTGATAATTCCGTTTTATATGAATTCCATGTTGTACGAGTCACTTAGATTTTACAAATACGTGTGTCGGGCTGTGAACTGCTCACGTATTTGTAAAATCTAAGTGACTCGTACAACTTGGAATTCATATAAAACGGAAAAATCAACAGTGTTATAGGGGGTCGACTGTAATTAATTCATTATATATATATATCAAAGATATATTGGGCGATTTCAAGAATATTCCTCTTGTATTTTTTCCTCTCTTGCTTGTCAAAACCACGGGTGTAAGGCTCTGTCTTATATAAACAATATAATTTGTGAGTAAAGCTTGGGGTAGGGAACCGCACGCGGATCGTGGGTTGAATTCGCCTGTTCTAGATCACGTATTTCAAATGTATTTATTACATACAATTGCGAAAGTTCTTCTAGAAGTCCGGATACGTTCATTAATTTCTAAGAATTAATTTAATTTCTTGTTAAAAAAAATAATAATAATAATTTATAAACCACAAATAACCTTAAAAGCTTATCTGATGGGTTTGGTTTTTATAAGAGTTTAATGACCCGGATAAGAACCGAACCCATGATTTTTATCAATATACCGAATCCGTCTGTTATATATAACAGAGGTAAAGTAGTGTGGCCATTCGTCATAAAATCCCTCAAGATTTTTATATTTTTAGATTCGGGGAACGTCGAGAAATGCAAAAAAAATTCAGGGTTTTTTTTTTCTGTATGTTTGCGTGTTAATGTGTGTGTGTGGGGGGGGTACGGTTCATTCTCTTTGAGGCTTAATAACTCCTGTGATTTTTATCGAAAATTTCTGAAATTTTGCAGGGAGGTTTGTCTATTAGGGGGGTTGATGCTATTAAATTTTGATGATTAAAGGTCGAGGGGACAGGGAGATAAAGGGGGTGATAACAAAATCTTATAAAAAGCGACGTCAGACATAAATTAAATATTATTTTTAAAATAACACAAGGCAACTCATTGTAGGAATTTCTTTTGGCTTTTTTGGGTTGGCAAAAATCTCGGAGGGTCAAAGTTGATACGATTCCAATACTTTACGGTGTTATATACGCAAGAAGCCGGGAAAGTAAGATGGAAGATTGGTTTCTGTTCCTTACAAACCAATAAAAATGAAAGGTTAAACCAATCAATACAGGGTTTCTAATCTTTTCCGTGTATTGACCCATTGTCAATACACGGAAAAGTAAACAGTAGACCCCCCCCAATAACAGGGTAGTATCTACCGTGTTTTATGAATTCCGTGTTGTACGAGTCACTTAAATACACGAGCCAATCACAGCCCGGCACGTATGCAGTTTAGGGACTACAGCTGTTTGAAAGGTTTTTCTTCCATAAAATTAATCGATTCGAGACTAATTCGACTCAACATTTCCAAAACACGTATATTTTTTTGGGAATAATCCATATAAACTATGCTATAAACAAAAAATTGTAGGATTACTTACCGAGTGTGCACCGTTCGACGACGCCATTGCTTAAACTTGTTTTCGTCGCGGAGCGGCGCATCGAACGGCGAGCGCGTGTTTCCTGATAAATTATTTTTCTGCGAAAAATTCGCTGAACTTCGGAGACATCATTAATATAAATATAATTTTTACGGACGTTAAATAATAAATGGTTTTTAGTAGGTCCGCTGCTCGTNCGAAAAATTCGCTGAACTTCGGAGACATCATTAATATAAATATAATTTTTACGGACGTTAAATAATAAATGGTTTTTAGTAGGTCCGCTGCTCGTTTAAACTCAGCGGTTTGTGCAATATCCGCTATTGGTCTAGATTCGACCAATCCTGTCGCGACACGAGTCGGCGATGACGTTTTTCCGTATTATACGAGTCTCTTTTAGCGTGTTTATACGAATACGATCGCAATTTTTTCGCCGTTTTATACGAATCCTTATTATATGAACCTGTTTTATAGGGGTGGTCTACTGTATATATACAGGGTGTATCAGAATGACGTTTTAAAAATTTGGGGGATTGTAGAGGATGAAATTTTAAACGTTTTGATATAAGGAACCCATAGCCGGAAATGTGATATAAAGTTTTTACAGCGGTAGGAAGTACTTGACCGCTCTTCACTTTGGTAGTTAACCTTTCGTCCGTTGACGTCATGTTATTGTTCTTGACTTCTTCCTCTGAGGTTATGTAAAGTCCCTTGTGTACGCAACACCTGTAGGAACAGTTCAGGAGCTTACGGAGCGCATCTTTACAGCATTAGCATCTTTACATTAGAGGGGAGCGTGGCGTCCATTACAGAGGGTCGAACAAAACATGGTTCGTCGTTGCACATTATGTAACGAAGTTGGTGATTGTCACACTGAAAATTTACTCTAAAGTAGTACAGCCACTGATTCCATGTACAGTACAGTTTGATTGTACTCTACTGTTTTGTCAATAAATACTGCATTCTGCTGTTTCATTCATCATACCGACCGCATAGAACGTGCAAAGTACTGTAGAAACTCTATATCACATTTCCGTCTATAGGTTCCTTATAGCAAAACGTTCAAAAAGTCGAGGGAGTGGGGAGATAGAAAATAAAAGATGTCGTGCGTATCTCCAGTAGGGTCGGAGGTTATTTGGTAAATTAAATGAATGGACAACCACTATGGATAAATGCTGAAACCAGAAGCCATTGCAGAGATATACCCAGCCATTACGCGCCACACAAGTCTGGCGCGTAATGTACAGTACTTCTTTCATTGTTCTGCTCAATTTAAGGGTTTAAAAATTAATTTTAGTTTTATATAAGCGTTTTTTTTTTTTTTTAATTTTAGTGATACTCCAGATGAAGTGACCCTTCACATATATTTATACCTGAATTTTTTCGAAAAATCAAAAGATGAGAAGTATATAATAAGGCCCAAAGACGAGAGAAGTAATGTTTACATACCACTACGCAATTTTATTAAAAATCAATTCAGGAGGAATGTTTTTTCGGACTGGAATGTGTCAAGAGAGAGCTTGCGAATAGTGGGTAAGTTCGTGTAATTTAGTCCTCCATTTAGAAAATATACAATATGTAAATTGGTGTTCTGTGTTCTGTGGGATAGAATCCCCATTATTATACTAATTATGTATTAATTTATGTATTATTTTCTGAACTTTCTTATGTCTTGGCTTCTTTACAGGTCAATGTTTTGGAGAAAATAAACTGGGTAGCAACGATATAAACATAACTTGGCACGACAGTTACAGTGGGAAATATATTGTTTCCACTCCTCCGTGCATTACTAGTAAGTTAATTAAATTTTTTATTAATGTATTATTACGAATGGGGTATTTAATTTTTTTTTAATTGTTAGGTAATTGGCAACTTGTAACTAGAACTTGTCACGGTGGATACGTGACGGGTTCGAAGTGGAGCGAGTTCGATTACGCCAAGTGCTCTAGAAGAAATGAAATAAAAGGTGATTTTTTTTAAAAATTACGTAATAATTATTATATTGTCAGCCAATTTGTTCACGTTAATCGATTTTATAGTAAATCTTTCAATGGATAAATGTCGATCCAGTTACGTATATTGGAAACATGACACGTGTATAAGTGTGCACAGGGAAAGTACAGATTGGTTTCGTGCCCATAAAATATGTGGGGAGATGAAAGGTTACCTTTTCTCACCCAAGTTCAGTTCTGATACGTCTTTTTGGGAGTTTGACCCTATCTTAGGTAAGTGAAATGTCGTTTGGGGAGACTTTATACAGTTAAATTATTTAAAAATAATAATATTTTCTGCAGATATTGGAGAAGTTTGGATGGGAGGATATCGAACTTTCGGTACGTTTCAATGGTTGGCTTTCTATCCTGGGATTATTAACACGTGAGTGTTTATTTTAATTATATTTTAAGTTTTCGTATTGTTTATTTAAATTTTAATGCTTATATTACAGAAGCGTGGTATCCTGGGGTCACGGTGAACCGAAAATTAATAATAATTGTCTAAGCGGGAAAATCTTCGCAGGAAAATTGATGCTTTACAGTAGATCTTGCCACGAAAGAAAACCCTTCGTTTGCATGCATAAAGCATTATATCCTAAATTTTATGATTGTAAGTTGAATGTTTTGCGTTAATTCGTTTAGGAAATTTTCCTTCCAATTAAAATAGTATTAATTCGTAGCTCCTAGATGCCCGGATAATTGGAAGAAATGGCCTCTTACCGAAGACAATTGCTACATGCATACAAAAATAAAGATGAATTGGAAAGAAACTCAGCATCATTGCAAACGAGAAGGTGGAAAATTAGCTGTTCTTCATAATTTCGATCAAAATATTGCTATAAGAAATTACGTACGACAACTTAATATTAATCGTAAGAAACGTTCTGTCATCTTTTAAAGTTATTCTATTCTTTTAAATTGATTATGACCATGAAAACTTTTTAAATTAAAGGTTCTTTCTGGTGGATCGGACTTCGTAAAATACAAAACAAATTTATGTGGGACGATAAAAATTCTTATATAAATTATGTGGATTGGGATCCTTCGACAGATTTCAGTCGAGGTAATACTGCTGGATGTTTAAAATTTGATGGTATTACTACTATTTCGTGGTATCTAAATAATCCCAGTAATAAAAACTATGGCATCTGCGAGACAAAGGCAAACAGAGGTAAGAAAAAATATTACTCTAAGTCTAAAATAAGGGGTGAATCCACAAGGGTTTAAGGGCCTCTCCCCATTGACACAAAGACATTTAATCATTAATACAATGTAGGTTATCCTACAGATGCTCTTGTGTAGATTATCTAGTTCTAATCAATTTATTATCCTTAAACTCTTTTTTTATTAAGATTTTATATATTTATTTAAATTATTTTAAACAAATGGAAATACAGGAAGGGTGGTGCTTCAACTGTCCGAAGTCAAAACGGGGATATTTAAATGTACATCCGATCGCAGATATTACAAAAGCATAACTTGGTATAAAGATGGATTAGTTGTGAATGGAACTCGAGGATTAATGGAAGCCAATGACGAATTTCTGGATGTTTACAAGCTGTTATCCTCCAAACATCCTCATCTTAAAACTCTCTCACGTCTTCAAGGATATTATTGGTGCGAAGTCGATCAGGAAAAACCATTTATACCGATTTCTTCCAATAAAGAACTCTTCGTCATCGAAGGTAAGTGAACCAAGCTTAGATAATTTGTAATTTTATTTTAAAAAAAAAAACACCTCATATTTACTTTTTCGATACAGATTTTTGGACTTTCTCTGGAGAATTTTTATCTAGAAAGATTTTAAATCCTTTCGATCCGAGCACTACGAAATTCTGGAATAAAATCGAAGAAATAACTAAAAAAATAGAAGATCAGATGCTGCCCAGAGAATACCCAACGTCTGCATACATTCACAACATGAGTGTAGAGAAGTGGGTAAGATTATTGCAAACATATGATTTGCACGTGGATTATTAATGATTTGTGGTGTTTTCCTTAAACAGCGGCAAGACAAAGTTAATGTTTTATATTTACATCGAACGAAAAAGGAATAAGAGAACAGATAAGAATGATAATAGAAGAAAGTATAGAGATAAGTTAGAAAGTTACATAGAATCAAAGTTACGTCGTTCTAATGTTGCTGAAGAATTACAGTTGATACCTGAAAGTCTCAAAATTAAAAATTCGGGTAGGATTTTAAGATTAATTGCTAATTTACAAGTAATCTCTATATATATGTGTGAGGATGTTTGTTTGTTTGTTCGGTTTGCACGCCTAGGCCGTTCGATCAATTGCTACGAAACTCGGCAGTTACGTTCAAATACTTCCAACTTAGAAAATTTCGTACATCCCACCCCAAATTATCGATTGGATTTCTATATATTGACTAATTTCTACATTCGATTGCTAGATTACACGTAGCGCTATCTATTGGAAAAAGAATTTAACAAAATAATTAACTAAATGTAATTCTTACAAAACGGATATAATTTTAATAAAATGTATATTGTATTCACTGAATTACTGCGAAATTGATGCGCCATTACTGCTACAGGTAGCACGTAGCACTTGCCTGTGTGCGTAGTAGTGTTTTGCCCCCCGTACATCATACTTTTCCTGTTAGATAGCTCACATGTCGCATTGCCGTAACCAAATAAACCGAACCAATTTTAATAATTTTTGTATAAAGCGTTATTTACCAGGAAACCTGGACATATCTCTCCCCCTCCCCTGATTTCATCTCCCCGTAGTAACTCATAAACCCATTGCTCCAAACTTCTTTCACTGATACTGTTCTAACGTTCAGCCAAATTAATGTAAGTGCAACGATTTTAATCCCTTTCTGCAACAGTCCCTTCTTTCAATCGGGCCCACCAGTGGCATTCAAATAGGAAAATTACATAATAAGAGGTTTACCGGCCTGTGGCACAAAATGTGGTTTTTGAGGGTGCCGAGTTCATATTTGATCCATTTTTCGCGAAAAACGACAAACTTACTGCTAGTTTATAGAATATATATTCATAATTACGTTTAAATATTAGGAGAATGCAACAGAGAAACGACAAACGTGGGTGGAAGGATTCTAACGTGGAACGAGACCATCGCTGGAAAATTTACAATCGCAAACGAAAGTTGTGTAACAGGCGAGTAATTAATTGTTTTAGTTAATTAATTAGTTAATTATTAATATAATCAGAATTTAATTTGTTAATTAAACTTGTATTTTAGAGAACGGAGATCCCGTGGTACGAAGATGTTTGGGTAATTTTACGCACGGTAGTTATTGGGGTCCTGTAGAAGGAACGTGTTCTGGTCGCTTGTCGGACATTAGCGAGAAGTTAAAGAATTTATCTCAGGTTTGAGATGTTTTGTAGTAAAATTTATACATTTAAAATGAATTTATTGAAGTTTATATTCATTTGTAGGAAACCGTGATTAACCCAAAAGAAATTTCGGAGAATTTGAAAACACTAACGAATGATTCATCCCAACTGAAAGCTATTGATTTGCATTACGTGGCAGTTACTATGCAGAATCTGGCGCAAGTACAAGTACATCAGAAAAATGTACGTAATCTCTTACGTAATATAATTAACCAATAATTCATTGTAAATGGTAATTAATTTGTGGCAGGATGTCCGAGATGTGATTTCAACTATGGATAACATAATGAATATGGATCCGGAAATTATAGTTTCCAGTAAGATTAAAGTTAATGCTTCTTCCAGGTAATTAATTAGAATGAAAAAGTAATCATTTCGTCATAAGACTGTACTCACTTAATTGGTTTATAAAGAATTACAGCTTCTCTGGAGAATATTTTGGAGAATAATATAGACATGCTTATAGACACGAGACCGAATTTAGTAGTGTCCTCGTGGTCGCTAAGAAACCATACGATGGCGGGAATGATGGTCATGTCTTCCGATGGTGACAGTT
This sequence comes from Centruroides sculpturatus, assembly GCF_000671375.1. Taxonomy (NCBI): domain Eukaryota; kingdom Metazoa; phylum Arthropoda; class Arachnida; order Scorpiones; family Buthidae; genus Centruroides; species Centruroides sculpturatus. The sequence goes on along the minus strand of NW_019384579.1, from coordinate 546,881 downwards.
TAGGAAAAGCGATTTCTATTATAGATGTCGGGAAAAGGAAGCTAACGGACGAGAAATGTCGAGCTGGAATTCTTCTCCCTTCCGATTTGGTGGTAGAAAGGAGTCTTAAAAATTCATCGATAGATTTTGTAATCTATAAAAATGATTCGTTATTCCTGACCGGAAACAGAAGTAGCAAGATTATTACACCCGTCTTGTACGCTCATGTATCGGGTGGACCCGTGCTGTTAGAAAAAAAGACCATCGAAATAGTTTTGGAAACTTTTAAGGTAATTTTCTTTATTTTTTTATTACGTTAAATCCTAAATAGCCGAGTGAATAAATTACTGAACACTGGCACGTTGAATTTTACGGCTTTTCTTCACGTTTCCCATAGAAGGTCCTCCTGAGAGAGATCACCCATGTGTTGAGTTTCTGTATCCCATCATTAGCATATTTAACTTTAATTCTTAATCTAGGTATCGAATCAGATTCCAAATTCGGAAAAATGTGTTTATTGGGATTATTCTATGAATAACGGTGAAGGTAGTTGGTCCGATAAAGGATGCGAGACGAAAATCGATCTTCAGGACGAAAAACACGTTAGATGCTACTGTGATCACATGACCAATTTCGCCATCTTGGTGGTAAGTTACCGCAATTACAATTCATTTTTTTACATTGGCCGATTTATAATTTGAAACCTATACTTAGGATTTATACGGGGGGAACGTAGAAGAAGAGAATCATGCAATAGCTCTGGACATTATTACATATATTGGATGTACCCTTTCTATATTTGGACTCCTATTGACCATAATTACGTTCATGATCTTCAAGTAAGTTACCGGATCAGTTTCTAGTTTCATTGATAAAACAGTTAAACGAATATTCGATTTTCAGGAAGTTGAGAAAGGGATTGGGAAGTCAAGTCCTCTGCAATTTGGCCGTCTCTCTGCTTCTAACTCTGATTGTATTCCTAACGGGAATTGATCAGATATCTTCTAAAGCAGGATGCATATTTGTTGCCGCTTTGCTTCATTATTTATTATTGGTATCATTCAGCTGGATGCTAGTGGAAGCCGTGTTGCAATACCTCAGATTTGTCAAAGTGATAGGAACTTACATACCAAAATTCATGTTGAAGGCTTCGTTATGGGCATGGGGTAAGTTTTGTTGTTGGATTAGAAAATAAATTTGATATTCGTCCAATTCATTTATTTATTTATTTTATAGGATTTCCTCTCTTAATTACCTTGACAATTCTAGCCATCGATCACAATATGTATCACGGAGGAAAGAATTAGTAAGTTATTGAATTTTGAGTATTAAAATATGAAAATTTCAGTTTAAATTCATTAAATGTTATTTCAGTTGTTGGCTTAAGATCAAGCCGTTCTATTTTGGATTTCTCATACCCGTTGGTATTATTATGCTATCAAATATCATCATATTTTGTCTAGTCATCTATTCCATATCATGCGGTCGCCAGAAAGGATTAAGAACTAATCAAAGCGAACGAAAACTAGCAATAACACGTGTTAGAGCTGCGTTTTGCATCTTATTTTTATTAGGTAAACTTTTATATACATAATATTGATGCTAACGAGTGAATTTCACTTCATTCAATCAATTGACATTGTAGGATTATCTTGGACTTTTGGGTTCTTCGCTATCAGCGATGCACGACTCATATTCAAGTATCTGTTCAGCATCTTCACCACTCTTCAGGGATTCTTTATATTCGTTTTTCACGTACGTACACGAGTTTAATTATTACTCTTAACTTAGTAATGGTTTAACAATTTAGAAACTGATCCTTACAGGTGCTTCAAGAGAAGACAACTCGGGATTTATGGTACGAATATTTCTGCCTGAAAAAGGAACACGGAATGCAGATATTTGCAACCAGAGACACATCAACTGCCAAAGACACCATCACATCATCAAATTCCATCAGCAGAAACAAGTCTTAAGTTTAGACTTTTCAGTATTACTGTTGTATAAGAATCTCATTCACTGTTTATTGTTTATATTATCCATCATCATTAACGCACAAGAAATCTTTCAATAAAGAATTTTTATAGTTTATTTCTATCGTGTCGAATTATAGTAAACGTTCTACTTCATAACTGACGTGTGTGGTAATCTATCGACATTCAGAATGGGCTGTATATCATGCAATCAATCTTTCATCCACAGTAGATTTAGCAACTGCTATCTCGATTTCAAATCATCTTGCAATTTTTATAAACAAATTCGACAGACAAAAATAAAAGTGTTTTAAAATATTTCGATATTAGTGTTGTAATATTTAAAATCTGATGAAAATTTACACGATTTTTAAATATATTTCTTTGAGAAAATTATAAAATAGTAATAGAATATATCTGAATTTGTCTGTGTTCTTCCAAACTGAAACGTGGGTGTCATTAAACATCCGGTTCTAAATGTTTATTAATATTCTATCAGATAAAAAAAATTATCAAATCGTTTATTTATGAATGGCAAATTTGATAGTTTACTCTTACTTATTAATATGGTTTCTTTAAAATTTATTTGTAATAAAATGTTCTTCTATACAACACATGGTTTTAGTTATAATTAAATACTTATTTATTTCTATTATTACTCAATTCGATAACTAATTTCCTATAGTTGCTGATAAGAATACAGTACATTCTTAATCGATTTTTAATTAACCTCCTTAAAAATTAATGTGTAGTTTTAACGGTGTATATTATACACACATACAGTAGATGTAAGGTGTATCAAGACATTACCTTTGATAATTAGTCATGTGAATAAACTATCGTATACGTAATTAAAGGGAGAGGAAATTTGATTTATACTATAGAATATATATTTACTCTCGTTCCTCTTTGTTCTTAAACACTAAGTTTTCTAAATTTAAAAACTTCACAATATATAGGGTTTGTTAAGTCTGGATCCATAGGGATTGTGTTGATCTCTGTCTACTACAAGTAAATCATGGCGCTGAGTAATTAGGAACGAATTCAATTCGTTCCTTTTCATCTAGTGCCAAACTTTACCTGTAAAAGAACAAATATGAACATGACTCCTATGTTTCCAGGATTAATTGTATTTCTATATACATAATCTTTAATATGTCCTGGATGGTAAAATCTCGTATTAAAGAACACGAAGTCGCCATTAGGGTGAAATATAAAGATTCTCCTTGGTACGAACATGTTGAAAATAATAAATTTAACATCGATAAAATAAGTATTAAAATATCGTATAGAGAAAAAACATTATTTAAAAAATTGAAGGACATTATATGATTGTAAAAAATAAAAATTTAATTAATCGAAACAACGGTATGTAAATTAGATGACTGTTGGAGAAATACCACGATTTCTTTCTCACGGGATGGGTGGAAAGTAACTAGGCACTGAGAAATGCGATGATTTTTTGCAATAATAATTCAATAATAATAAATTTTATGTGTACGTGTAAACCTATCAATAGAATTTTATAATTCCTTCATCGGTGATGTGGGCAGTGACCGAGAGAGGTTGCATGCGTAGTGTAAGATGGCCGATCAGTTGCCTGTTCAGGAGAGAGCTCAAATTGCTGCACGCTATGAGTTATAGAAATCAATGGTTGTTGTGCAGATTTAGTGACGTACAATGAAAGGAGGCCATGCCGCAATCCGTCCAGGAACAATAGAAAATTGTCATTAGAAGCTAAAATCACCATAGGTTCGGTTGAGGACGTACAGAAAAGTGGCTGTCCATCCACATCATGATTTGAGGAAAACCTACATTGTGCCTACATTGATTTAAGGAATGCGTTCGTATTTTCATTTAATAAGGTACTTGTCAAGTAATTTTTATCATTATTGCTTTAGAAATATAGATATTATAGCGATTTCTCGGTAACATTACTTTACACCCATTCTATACAGTAGAATCCGCTTATTGTTATCACTTCTGGACTAACGTATAGCCTACTGATAACAATAAGTAACCGATAGTTTAAATTAAACAGGTTAAGTAAATTCTTATTTAATTTATATGAAGGTGATGATAACTTTAAACGAAATTCCGATTACAATAAGCGGTTATAAATAACAGAAAAGGAAGCGTAACCTTTTGTTATTTAATAGTAAAAAATAAATAATAATAATAAAAATATGAATATAGAAGTTGAATTACATCATCCAAGAAAGTTAAATTGAAAAGTAAAGCGCACTTTACGAGTTATATTTGTTATTAATATTGTAGAAAAAATACTAGAATAATATATTTTTTTATATAAATTTTGTATTGAAATGTCATATTGAAACAGAAACATTGGCCTACTGTTTATATATTTTAATTGCAGTATCAGAGTTTGACTTTTATGGCAGATATATATATAAAGATCACCTCCACTTTCTCCCGTTCGCTCGATAGTCGCAACAGATATGTCAACTTTCTATCAAGGAAACCCCCCTAAACAGATCTGAAATCTCCCTGAAGACTGAAACAAGTTGCCCAAAATAGTTTTGTTCCGGGTACAATGCATATCGAAACAATATAAGTCTTTTGACAATTCAGAGAAACACAAATATTCACTTTAGGGCTCAGATGAAGTGGGCACAGCCAGCAAAAGCGTCACGTGACGAATCCATCTGTTCCTTATCTCTTTTGTCTTAAGTGAACAGCAAATTTCTTCGAAAATAAATTTTCATTCTTTATTTAAAATGTCAAAATCACAAATTAATGTTTCGTATTTTTTTTTTCAGTTTATGTAAAATACGCATTAAAGTTTTCCTTTTCCTATAGGCATTGAGAGGGCCTTTAAATAAAAAGCCCATTGTAGGGCTGACGAATTCACAATTGGTGTGGAAAATGTCTTAATGCACGCGGTAAAAGTTAAAAAAAAAAAAAACTATATCGTAAAAGTTCATTCGCGCACTTGTTACGTCACGATAGTTTCATCGGCTGCAACAATAATTAACGTAGATTATTTTGTAAGAGAAGAAAAATGTTCCTATTGTTCTAACATTCCTAAAAGGCCATGGAGAAAAGAGACGAAGGAATTTCGGCAAGTTATCGAATTTTCTTTTTAGCAATTCTAAACAAATTATATTGATCGATAGTTTTACGACTTTGTTGACGATCGTGCAAATCAGTGAAGCGTTATCCTATGGGCAAAAAGCGCAATTTCCTGGGGATCCTACCAACAGAGAGAACTCCAACCAATCTTTTATAAGAAAATGTTTCCACAGAAGTCAACACTGTACTTGGGGCCCTTAATTCAAATTCGTTTGGGGTTCCCATAAAGCTATAACGCGCTACTGGTACAGGTCCAATACGATCTATTTAAACAACCGAAGCGTACTCAGCAGAAAATAATAACTTAATCACTCGCTGAGAGATTTATTCATAAAACAAACGTTTTCGATCCAATCAATGGATCATCATCAGGTTAATTAGAACACTTCAAAAATAGAACAAGTTCAAAATACAAATATTAATAACCGACACATATAAGCTATTAATAGCCAAATAATGTTTGCAAATAATACAAATGCTGCTAATACAATTTAATACAAATTGCTAAATAAAATTAATACAAATGCTGCTAATACTAAAAATAAAATAAAATAGTCAAATATAACAAACAAATTGTGAATACCCAATATTAATACCTCTAACTTAATAGACAAACTGTTAATACTAAATATTAATATTGCTTACTTAACTATACAGAGTTTTTACTACCAAATAATATTAAAGTTCCTGCTCTTATTTTAAGTTTTTAATTGCATACTTCCGTGCGGAAGGAAGTCGTCCCTCTGCATCTCTTGCTTTGATGCAATTCCCTTTAAGTTTGCTTCTATAAATTTCTAACTTTTCAGCCGTTCTTGTCAAAGTCGGAGAGTGTATCTGTTTCAGGATATTTGCTTCATCCCATCGTTCTATTGAACCTTCCGTTTGTGCCATTTGAGCCAATACTGTGGCATTAGAACCTTTTCTAATATCATATCTGTGCTCTTTTATCCTTACACCTAGGTTTCTAGTAATAACCCCAACATATTCTTTATTTATTATATCTGATTCTCTCATGGGATCTTATATACACCCGACATATCTTCTTTTTTAACCACCCCTTTATCGTTTCTAAGTATTCTGTACAGATTCGGAGCTCTTTTTAAGGCCATCCTTGTATCTTTTATATTTGCGATTTCTTTCATAATGCTTCCTAAGCGCTTGTTGTATGTAAATTTCGTGTATGTAGATGGACCTCGAACAGATACTATATCTGTACCAACTTCTAATTTATTGATAATCCCCTTTATAACATTCCTCTTGTAACTCAATGCTTCTGCTACCTGCATGATTCTTTCTATTTCTGCATCCCTGTCTATTATACTTTCGCAGTATAAAAAAAGCCCTCCTAACTAATGCTCGAAATACTGCTAATTTATATTTATAAGGATCATTAGAGCTTGCAGGTATATAGGCTATGAGTTGGTTTAATAAATACCCCGGTAGATATACGTCCCTCTCTAATGTAATATTATTAATGTCCTTTTTAAATAGTACAGTAGAAGCCGTTCTTCCGGTTAAACGTGGAGATTTTCAAAAATCCAGAAGGGTTAATTGACACGATTCCAATATTTTCCCGTGTTGTTCTATACATAACAGCCAGGAANTTATAAGAGATAATAACGAGCTAATAATTGTGGGAAATGGAATAAATGTTGCATTTTCCCATCAAAAATAGAAAAAGAAAACATGCCGGTTGTTGTGAGATTTTATTATAAAAAGAACGAATAGTTTCTTCGTTAAGGTCGACATTCCTTTATCTCTCCACCCTTTCAACCTTTAAATATCAAAATTTAATAGCGTCAATGCTCCTTATAGACAATTCCAATGCTTTCCCTTATGTAATGTATACATAACAGCCAGGAAAGTAAAAGTCGTAAGGTATACACACGCTTATTACAAGTTTATAGTATTTTTAATAAATTCAATGTAAATAGCAACGTTAAACTGATTGCCTTTATTAATTTCATATTAATAAAAAAAATTTTATGACACTTTTTCTGTAGTTATTAACGAATCTTTCGTTCGATACGAAACTTCAATACTGACTTTTACGTTACGGCGTATAAATTGTTCCCATAATTCCATAACGGATTTATCGTCTACTACCTGAAATATTTCAAATATTTTTAATACACTGAAAATTATTTTTAATTAGAAAATAAGACTTACGTTGAATACGAATATGACAAATCCTTGAAGAGTAGTTGATATGGTAAACAAGTATTTAAACACTAATTGGGCACTTTTAATTGTAAAGAATCCGAATGTCCAGGATAATCCTGAAAACAAGACCAATTCATTGTAATAATTGTGGAGTTAAAACATTATCGGCAAAGAAAAACGCTACCGGTGGCTTTTATTGCATTCTGGTCGTGGATTCGCGACCCCCGCCAACCGGGCTGGCCACGTGCTTTTTGGGTTTTTTTTTCATGTTTGTAACCCCTAAGTAGGTCAGTTCAGTGGCGCGTTATATTTTTATGAGGCCCGGGCAAATTTGAATTAGGATGCCCATACGACTTCAGACATTTTTCTTCGGGGGGGGGAATTTTTGGAGAAAAATTTTCTTATAAAAAAATTGGTTTGGGACCACCTGCAGGTGCCCAGGCAATTGTCCTTTTTATCCACAGGATAACGCGCCTACGGGTCAGTTTCCCAAAGAAAATCTTCCCGGGAGGCATCCTCTTCGGCAGATCGCCCACGTGTAACGTTGCCGGTTACAAATAAATAAATAAACAAGAAAAATGCTTACCTAATAGAGTAAAAATGCATATTGCGGCTCTCAACCTGGCAAGAATCATTTTCTTTTCGGATTGATTATGATTTATGGCTTTCCTCCCACACGTGATGGAATATATAACCATGCAGAATATTATTATGTTGATGGTCATGATGATTGCAACCGGTAGAAGGAATCCGTAATGAAAGGCTTCTATCTGAAGCCAACAACTGAAACCATATTACTTTAATCCATTGCAGCAATAAATTGCAATTAGAATTTTATAGATCATCATCACTTACTAATTCTTTCCTCCATAATACAGATTATAATCAACTGATACGATTATAATAGAAACGATAATAGGAAACCCTTGAAAAAACAATAATAATAATATAAAAAATTAACTACAGAATTCCTTACAAAACACATACTAACTTAATTGAATATTTAAAACGCTGTTCTCATATCACCAATTTTTACTTACCCCAAGCAAAAATCGTTGCTTTTAACATAAATTTCGGGACATACGTATCAAATACTTTGACTAATCTCAGGTATTGTTGGAAGGCTTCTACTAGCATCCAACATAAAGAAACTAACAATAAATAATGAAGCAGCGCGGCAACAAGGATGCATCCGACCTTTGAGGAAACTTGATTTATGCCGGATACAAACACTATCAGACTGAAGAGGATAGATAATGACAAATTAAACAGAACCTTCCTTACTGTGCCTTTTCTCAGTTTTCTGGAAAATACATTAATACATTATTTCATTTTCTTTAATTCATCAAAAGAATTTCAATGAATCCAAGTCGTTTAAAACATAAGTTAATTCGATATTCTTTTAAACTTATAAGCTGTAAAATACTATATAAAGTGACCGTGATGACCTTAGATACAGCGCTCTCGGTAGCAACGACGGGTACTATCGATCGCCATTTTGTTTTTAGTCAAAACGTTAAAATCTGTGCCACGTGTTGGGCAAGATTGTCACTTTAGAATCTATTTTTCTAGGCTAAATATAGATTGTTTTATTTCCTTTCTATTTGAGATTTAGGCAATTAGATTAGGGATATAAATCTAGATTTTTTTTTCATCTCGAATTTAGCTATTTTCTAGATTTCGTTTAATTATTATAAACTCTGATCTTACCTTCTTTAAAGTGATGAGTTTAGTACTTAATCTTCAATATACCAATATTTTTATAACATAAGTACAAGGATCTTGAATGGCTTTACTCTCAGCCATATGATTGCTTATTTATAATGTGCTCGGGTTATTCCGATCCGTACCATACTCAATGCGTTGTTGATATCTTTCGGACAGTGTTTTTTTCTTTTGCAGAATATAGTGTTCGTGTTACGAACCACATTGTTGAAGTTAAAACCCTTATAAGAGATAATAACGAGCTAATAATTGTGGGAAATGGAATAAATGTTGCATTTTCCCATCAAAAATAGAAAAAGAAAACATGCCGGTTGTTGTGAGATTTTATTATAAAAAGAACGAATAGTTTCTTCGTTAAGGTCGACATTCCTTTATCTCTCCATCCTTTCAACCTTTAAATATCAAAATTTAATAGCGTCAATGCTCCTTATAGACAATTCCAATGCTTTCCCTTATGTAATGTATACATAACAGCCGAGGAAGTAAAATTAAGAATGTTTACAAATGCATTTACTTTATCGCTACAGAATATTTTATCTTGTTTAGAAACATCGAAATAAAGGGTTAAAGAAACAAACGTCTTGTCTACTTTCAAAATTAAAAAAAAAAAACAACTCTAAGTAGGATCATTTTGACACGCACCATCTCAGTTAAGGATTAAAACCTTTTCTTTGCACACTTTTACACAACGAATTAGAATATTCTAGCTCGTTTGCCTTTACATACAACAAATGGCACGCCCCTTGACTAAAAATAAAATGGCGGACGTGTATTCAATTTCTTTAAACATGGAGTTGCTACAGCCACTCTATGTAGAATATTCTAGCTCATTGGTCTCGACCATCATTATTATTCGGACATCGCCATCTTTATGCTGTATAAAACTTCTAATATAGTTTTTAAAATTGAAAAAGTTATTTAAAAAAAATTAACTTTCAAACACGAATAATGAATAATGCTACTGTAAACTTCGAGTCAACAATACTTTTATAATAAATATTTAATTATTGTATTCGTCTTTAAAAATTTAATATCTATTAAAGGTAAAATAAATATTGCAGAACTTTTGACAAATTAATTCAAAAATTATAAAAAAAAAATTAATAAATTTACATATGTTCTAACAATGAAGAAACGTTAATTAACTTACTCGAATAAAATGAATGTAATTAATGTCAGCAATAGTCCAATTATAGACAATGTACAGCCAAAATACGTCAACACATCTAAGATAACTCCATGAGTTACATTTTCTTCATTTTCAGTATCCATGTCCTATAATATAAGTAGAAAATTCCGTGATAAAATTTAATATATATATAGTCGACCCTCCCATAACACACTTGATTATTTTGTTTTATATGAATTCCATGTTGTACGAGTCACTTAGATTTTACAGATACATGTGCTGAGCTGTGAACGGCTCACGTATTTGTAAAATCTAAGTGACTCGTACAACATGGAATTCATATAAAACGGAATAAACAACAGTTTATTGGGGGATCGACTGTATATATATATTTTTTTCTAGGTTTCTAGTACAAATGTTTAATTTACCATAAGAATAGCAAAATTAGTCATATGATCACAATAGCATACAATATGATTTTCGCTTCGGTTTCTTAATTCGCAGCCAATCGTCGACCATCCACCAGTTCTTTCATTTAAGGAATAATCCCAAAACACGCACTTCTCGCTTCCATTTTTATAATTATTAAACTATAAAAAAATCAAATATAATACAGACTATGTCATGTATATATTAGCAATATGATTATACCACACATCATCTAGTAACCTATAAAACATTTTTTTTTCTTGACTAGGATATGTTAAATTTATTCCTAAAAGTTTACTGTTTTTATTAGATGAATATGATTAAAGTTTGAGCAAAAATGTTACTACAGTATAACTTAGATAATTCAAGTTGATGGGACTGCAAAAAAATTTGAATTATTAGAGAGTTTGTGACTGGAGTTCAAACGTCAAACATGTACTTCTGCTTGCCGTACAACTTTAACGTTTGAACTTCGGCCGCAACCTCTCTATTATTTAACAAGTAATGTCTAAATCTAAATTTTATCATTATTTCGTTCATTTATTATTAAAATATTTATTTACCCGAAAAGTTTCGAAGAATATTTCAATCTTTTCGTTTTCTAACAACAATACGGATTCGCCAGTAATTTGTGCGTAAAGTATAAAACTAACAATGGCTTTATTGTGTCGACCGGTAAGAAATAGAGAGCCATTTCTGTAAACAATATAATTAACTAAAGAATTATTTAAAAATCTCTTTTGTGTTATCTCTTTCGGAAATCGTATTCCTACGAGATATTTCGTCTCCAGTACATCTAATTCTTCATTTATAGGCTTCAGTGTATCATCAGAAGCAGTTAACAATACTCCTGTTGTATCCAAACGAGACGAAACAACGATCAATTTTGATTCGGATATATTTACTGGATTCTTATTATTCTCCAGTATTGTTTCCAAAGAAGCAGTTATTCTAAAATGGAAACGTTAACGTGAACGTATGCTATAAAACTTTAATGGTACTTTAAATTTATGATTATTACCTTGAAGAAGCATTAACTCTATTCTGAGCCGATATTGTTACTGAAGGATCTACGTCCATTAAGTTATTAACAATCGGTATGATTTCTTTAAGCAAGATCTGTTGATCCTGTTTAAAAGATATAATTATAAATAAACTAAAATATCTTAATATTTTTATATCTACGTACTTGTTTATTCTGTTGAAAAACGAGATTTTCTATGGCGAGTGCCACATAATGCAAGTCTATAGCTTTCATCTGAGATGAGTGACTTGTTAGTCTATACAATCTCTGAAGAATAATTCGGTTGCCGGTCTAAAAAGTAAAATTTATATAATTATTTAATAAATTGTACTTATTTCTTACAGAAGTGATTTCCTTACCTTAGCTAAATCCTTTAATTGATAAGTGAGATTTGATAATTTCGTTGAACAAGTCGTGTTTATGGGACTCCAATAAGCACCTTCGGTAAAACTTCCCAGACATTTTCTAACGACGGGTTCTCCTTTTTCTAAATACGTAATAAATTATATTGATAAAATTAATTTTTTTTTTAAAAATCGAAAAATTACTGTGGCATCGTCATAATGCCGAGGTGCAATTTTTGATCATATTTTCATTTAAAAGTCACGCAGACCGGAAAATTCGTTTATAGTTAATCTGGACCTTCGGGTCCTAAGCTTTCCACATTTCATCTCGAGATTAAGAAACGAGGGAAGATAGTGGGAATGCATAGGACTGCAATTTTCAAATTGCTGTCCTATGCATCCCCACAAATTGCAGTCCAAAAATCCACAAAATATAAACTTACCTGTGATGCAATTTTCTTCGGGAAGAGCAATTTCACCGAAATATTTTCTTGGCCAAGTTAAAGTCTGTCCTTCTATTTCAGTAATCTCTCTAAAACAACCATCTAACAACATTAAAAAATATTTTTTAATAATTTTAAGTTGATTTTTTTAACACTATAAAAATTCTCGTGATTAATTTAAAAAATTCATCTTATTCGAATACTATCTGGACTCCTGTAACTAGATTCCTGGACTCATTAATGTCGATTAAATCTATTGATCTACTGAAGTCAAACTTTTTTTTAAAAAAAAACAGCTAATTAAAGCAGACTCCAGCTGGGTCTCTACCCTATAAATTCCAATTCAAATCATTCAATAAAACTGATTGAAAGAATGGCCGAGTGGAATTCCCACCAGTGGCCGAGTGGATAAAGTTACTAAACACTGGCAGTTAGTCGCGGGTTCTCACCTCACCAACATTGGAAGTTTTCCGGGTTTTCTTCGCGTGTTTAACATCTAAATAGGACTCAGCTTCCCGTAAGAAAGTCCTCCCAATGAGACATCTTCCCTCGGCAGTATACAAACAACAGATGTAATTTCTAGGACTTACCTGTATTTCTGATTTTCAAACTCTCAGGTAATATATTTAAATTTTTCATTACTAAAGTTGAATTTATGTTAGAGATCATAAAATTTCGTAACTTCTTCATAAATACTTCTTTATCTATCTTTTTTCTGCTACTTTTTTTGATAGAAACTTGAAAATATATTAGGAATTCTACTTTCGTTTTCTGCCTAGAATATCGTAATTTTTATGATGATTATGCCATAATATATTAAAGAAACTATTAAAGTGTATTAATTCAAATACCTACGATACACGCGAGAGTTTATTAACATAAACAGCCGATTGAAATTTCAATTTCGACAATAGATATTTTTCAATTCTTTCTCCAATCTTCACAGCTTCATTCCAATATTCTAAAGTGCTTGGATCTAAGTGATTGAAGATCTTCAAAGAAATAAATTCTCCGCTAAATGTCCATATATCTAGAAATTATAAATTTGGCAAAGGATATTAAATTACGTTACGTGACAAATTTATATATTTTTATATTAAATTAAATACTTTTGTAGGTAAAAAGCATTTTATTAGATGTAACAGATACAAATGGATCTTCTTGGTATATCTCGCACCAGTAATAACCTTGACGATGGCCTTTCTCTAGAATTTTATTTGTATAAAGTAAATTTTCTGTTAAATTTAAATAATCGTCGTCGATATTCATTAATCCTCGGCTTCCTCTAACAATAATTCCATCTTTATACCACGCAACACTCTTGTAAAATCTTTTATTAGAAGAACACTTGAAAACACCATCCGAAACTTTTTCCAATTTTGTCCGCACTCTTCCTTTTTTTTAATGAATTTCATTTTATTAGTATTTAATTATAATTATAGATTAAATTAAGAATTTTATAATTGTTACCTCTATTCATTTCCATCTCACAAATTCCCATTTTTTTCTTATTGGGATTGTCTAATGACCATGACATATTGTAGCCATTACATTTCAAATATCCAGCTGTATTGTTAAAATCAAATTTTGTGTTTCTATCCCAGTCTACGTATCGGACAATCTCGTTATTTTCCCAAATGAATCCGTGTTTCGTTCTTCGAAGTCCAATCCACCAATCTTGAAAAGAAACTCTTTATTATTAAGGCGTTCTTAACAAATTAATTAATGAATTAATAAAATGATTGATGTACCATTACAGCCGTGTTGTGATATATAATTTTTAACGAAAGAATTTACTTGAAGCGTATTCAAAGTGGCCAATCTTCCTCCTTGATTCTTACAATAATTTCCAGCATCCTTCCATGTCATTGAATTATTTGTGTCTTTATAACAGTTTTTTACGGAAGGCCAGCTCTTCCATTGTTTTGGACACCTGTGTGCTATAAAATAAACAGTAATTTATTAGCTACAGTTTTCATTTTTAATAATAATAATGTTGTATAAGATTAAATCATATAATTTCTTAAATTCTATAAGTTATTTAAGTCCAGAACTTTGAATCCCATCACATTACACCTTCCATTTTCTTCGCGCCGCAGCTCATTACGGTTGAACTTCATGTGTTGGGTTGTCATATCCCATCACTCCACTTCCATTCATAAATATAATTTATGAATAGAATGGAGAATCACTCGTTGTAGACAAAGAAAAACCAACTGAAAGACTAAAGGCGATAGTGGTTAACCCCAAAGCAAGTGAAATATCGAAATACGAAAAACTAACATACACCATCTTTTACAATATCTCAACTTAATTTTAAGAGGATTTAGTCACTGTTGTGATGAACATTTCAATTCTCTCAATAAAATGATAACATTAATTAATGTAATTAATGATAACAAATTACTTACGTAAATATTCTTTGCGGAAGAATTTGTGCATGCACAAAAATGATTTCTTTTCGTGGCATCCTCTGCTATAAAGTATTAGATTTCCTTCTTTCATTTCACCACTTAAACAATCATTATCTAATATAGGCTCGTCTTTGCCCCAATATATTCGAACTTCTTTTGATCTGTAATATAATGTTATAATCTAATAAACAATTAAAATAATCCAGAAGAAAATGATGATTACGACAATAAATTTTATAGGTTTAATTACTGAAAAATATATTCGATTGCTCTACATGAAAACTACATATTCATGTAGAAAACTACCTAAATTTAGAATTACTTACAGTAGCGTGTTATGGCTTCACGAAGCCATAACATATAAAGAGAAAATTTCTTTTATTGAATGGGACCCATATGAAATGAAACCAACGGATGTTTCATCCAACGATTTAACCACGTGGCCCACCCAAATCAATACATTCGAAGAAGGACATCGACAAACCTTTCTAAGTTTCATCTTCTTTACTCCTAACTTTAGTAATTAAACAGCGATGCGAAACCTCTAGCATATCCTATTTGGCTGAAAGTCTATTACTCTGTATGGCAGAATGACTCTATACTTATAGATATGCAACTGTTCTACCCTATTCGAGAGTGACCCTACTCGTCGACTGAGCACTAAATATTATGAAATCTCGTTTATGTATTTTAGTTTCTTTTACTTTTTTTTAACATTCGAAGTAGTTAATTCACCGAATGCAACAACTTCACGTAAATGGCACCTTCTTGGATTATCCGTGCAAAGGCACATATTCGGGTATTCATAGAGTATTCAATCTGAGCTTGGGTTTGAAATGAAAAAAAGAAAAAATGTTTGGAAAAACTTTAAACATTTCCAAAGAGAATTAATTTGACTGTAATTACAGTCAGATTTCTCTTGAGCCCGACTTAAATCGGCTGAACCCTTCAAATTTCTCATTGAAAATGGATGGTAGTAGCTTTAGTTACATTTGATTACAGTGAATAATCTTGGTTTCTATTAAAGCACCATATTACTTTTTGGCTGACTAAATTATATATGATATTCTAAATTTAAAATTTAAATAAATAGTATATTACTGGATATTCCCAACTCGAGGATTTCTATAAATAAATTAAAAATGGAATGTAACTTTAAATAATACGATATATTAATGTTATAAATTATTAAAGACTTTCTTTTTATTGATATAAAACATAATTTATTTAATTTAACAAAATTATACTTACGTATTTATAATATTTGGATAAAAAGCTAACCATTGAAAACGGCCAATATTTCGATATCCTCCGAGCCACATCTCTGGAAATTCTGTAAAATGCAACAATAAATCTTTATAAAAATCTTTTTTTTATATATTTTTTTCTAAAGAAAAAAAGGAAATATTTATTTTACCAAAATCAAATGAAGAATTTAAATCTTGTATGGATATATCGGGATCAATACTGAGAGTAAATAAATATCCACGTCCTTTTCCACATTCCTCAGAAGCATCAAACCAGTTCTTTCTCTCTTTGTACAATCGAATACAAATGTCATAACCCCACAATTTGTATCCTGGCATGCAACCACTAAACGGTTGATTTGCTGCATAACATAATGATTTTTTTCTGATCAGTTTTAATGTAAAAAATTAGCGTAATCGTCAATCATAAAAGACGGAATAAAGAAGATTGCTATGAAGTTATATTGTTAAAGAGTGGATTAATTTAGTCTCATTTTAATAAATATATAAGTTGTAAGAAGTATTAATTATTTCCGATTATATTTCCGGAGAAAATGCGAGATGTCTTCTCCGGAATAAGATACTTAGTAACGTTTCCGATAAGTCTTGTAAATAATTTTTAAATATGATCCTGATTTAAGGTATCGGTCGATCCTCCTATAACACTGTTGATTTTTCCGTTTTATATGAATTCCATGTTGTACGAGTCACTTAGATTTTACAAATACGTGTGCCGGGCTGTGAACGGCTCACGTATTTGTAAAATTCAAGTGACTCGTACAACGTGGAATTCATATAAAACGGAAAAATCAACAGTGTTATAGGGGGTTCGACTGGTACTTTCACAGAGAGATCCTGTGAAGAATCAGAACTTTTTGAATGAGGGAATAAACTAAAATTCGTACTGTACAGTTACATCATATTATGTTACATTATTGTACGCGTAATAAATAAATAAATGTTAATTAATAATGATTTTAATGTTATTTTTGAAATAAAGTGTTCTTATTACACTGTATTGAAAGAATTTATTTTTAAAATTCGGAAATAATCGCACTTACTTGGCTTGGACGTGGCCGAATCTCTGTAGTTTAATATTAAAATTAATAAAGATAAATTATAATAAATAGAAAATAATAAGAAAGAAATTTGTACAATTTGGTTAATATTTAAAAATATAGAAAATATATTTAATTTAAACGTATGTTTTAAAATAATTTGTAGAAAGAATTTTATAAAAGCGAGAGAGAGAGAGTTTTCCGTTTTATTTTGTTAAATTTTAATAATAGTTTTAAATTATTTTATTTAATTAATTGTATTATACATCCTGTATTTGTTGAACATTACGGCTTTTAGTTGTCATTTAAGGAAGTTCTGTTTTCTTATCTAATCTCAGAATAAGATAAAATCATTGTTACAGTCAAATGATGAATCATGGCTCTTCCATTGCTGTATTTTTCTGCATTTACCATACATTTTACAAATGCCATAAAGTTGTATTTTCTTAATCAAACGAACTATCTCGTTATGGTACCCCTCTTATTATTGTATTACCTCTACGTGTCAAAGATGTTTCAGTCCTCACTAATGAAACCATTAGACAGCCCTATTGATCTTGATTTTCTACTCAATATTCTCTATTTCCTTTTAAATTATTCTAAAGTTAAATCTATTAGAATTGTTTTATCCGTTACGCAATATATAATAACGCACACTCGTCCATCTATGTCAAAGAAATCTTAATAATATCTAATTGTTCACGTTTATTAGCATTTTCTCACCAATAATCTTTCGAAAAATAGACATAAAAAGCACTAAGAGGGCCTTTTTTCACGAGGAAGGAGGAGGCCCGACATACTGTACGAAAGATTCTTAGATTTTCGACCGTCCGGAATCATAAGAAAAGATTGAGTATAATGAAAATCTCACACTTACCTGAAGTATTGTCAATGGTATAATATAAAAATATTATCGAAATATAATCTGTTGACAAGAACAGGTTTATATTTACAAAGTATAAATTTAAAAAATGGCAATGTAAATATTAAAATAAATTAGCTTACAGTTCGGTTTAAATTGCATTTCTTAAAATATTTATCGTGTTTAAAATGCCTTGTATACAAGTAGCAGTGTGAATAAATGACGAGGGATTAATTTCCTTCCTGCTTTAATCAAAACCAAATCCGCTTGATTGTACATTTTCTGAGAATGGAGAAAACTGAGTTCAGTTGAATATTTTTAATTTCTTATAAATAAATAAATAAATAAACATTCAATAAAGATTATGAAACCGCAAGGAAATTTTAATTTTAGTTCCTATAACGCGTGTTATACGGTATTGTTTTTAACAGTATTTTCATAATTCATTTCTAATACTTTAATTAATGTCTTCAAAATATCATTTAAGTTTTTGAGGACTGACTGAATGTACACTTTTACTGTAATTATGAAACCTTTAAACGAAGGCCGCTGACTGTAAAATAAAAAATGGTCCGTTGTTTAGAGGTTATTTTGTAATCTTTGTTAAAAAAATTGACCGCTATTTAGAGGTGGCCGTTATTGCAGGTTCGATTTATACTACATTTTCTGTCTATTATGGATGACACGTCCTTGTATCAATTGCGGTACATTGCGGGTATTTTCTAATTTACAATATATAAAATGGAGAAAAACTGCCGTTTACTAACTGGAAAGGAAGTTTAACTTGTATGGAACAGGTTGAGGAAGTTTCTAACGGGTTTCCTGAATCTGTCTAATGTTAATTAGATTTTATAATTTACATAACTTTAAAGTTTATTTTGTCCGTGTATTGCATTACCTTATTCCATTAATTCGATTTGATTCATTTTATAATTTGCAATCAATGCTTTAAAATATATTATTACACTTTGCCCAATTAAGAGCATTAAATGCAGTACTGATTATATTTTATTTTAACAAATATGAATCACATTAGGGTGAATCTTCTTTGTGTAATTTCGAAGTATGACCCGATTACAAGTAATTACTGTATGACAATCGATCGTAAATATTCTGAATCCTTTTTAATTAAAAAGGAAATAATTAAAATGGAGTACAGTTTGACTAACGATATTCTTTTCGTATTGATATATATGAATATTTCCGAATTAATTGACCCTCACTTCAAAGTTTCCTTCTTCGAATGAAGAAACTCTCGTGTTAGGACAATAACTGAGTGAATAATTTTCATCCAATAAAAACTTAATGGAGAATCACTTGTGGAGACAATAAACAAAAGAATGTTGGAGTGAGCAAAATTGATAAGATGTGGGAAACTGTTAATAAGCTTAAAATTTCAGCGAGAAATATTTCAAGTGGAAGTCCAGGAAGCATCTTTATGACAAAGAACGATACAAATCTAAAAATAGTTATTAAATTAACTATAGTTTCTTAACGTGATGTGTATTTTGAGTTTCTAAATAAGTTTCCCTCATAATACACATCATATTAAATCGATAGAAAAGAAAAAACTCCAGCAACGAGTTGCTTAACTTTTCCAGCAACATGTAAAACTGCGTGTGTGGCGTCATGTATTACGATATTTTATTATTAAAAGTTTTTATATTTTTAATTATTATAAAATGACAAAAAGATTAATTTTGTGGGTAGGAATAGGTTTTATAAAAAGTTACAAATTCCCTATTGGAGATACACACGACCCCCTTTATCTCCCCATTCCCTTTACCTTTAACCATCAAAATTTAACAGCATTAATTCCACTAATACACAAACTTCCTTGCAAACTTTCAGAAATTTTCGACAAAAAGTGCAAGAGTTATTAAGCTTCGATGAAGGTGAAAAATACCGTGCTCCTCTCCCTCACACTACACATACACACTACACACTCCCTCACAATACACATACACATACACACATACACGTACACACTCCCTCACAATACACATACACACTATCATCCATACGTAGAAACCCCCCGAATATTTTGCATTTCTCGACGTTTCTGTACTTTGCTGTTGTGAAGTCCTAACGTTCGTAGACGTGTGGTACGACTTCTTGCAAGAAAAGATCACAGGCACAATAGGTATCTTACAGTCACTCTGTGAGATACCTATTGTGCCTTCTAATAATGTCTCCCTCCGGTCTACGTATTTTGTACGTTGTTATCTATGAAGTGTTATTCACTTTTGTATTTGTTTTAAATGTTTCTTTCTTCGAGGAACTCTTCATAAGTTTGCTAACAGGAAAAGTATGATGTACAGGGGCAATACACTAATAATTTGAGGTAGAAAGCATATGTATTTTAAATGAAATTTAAACAGTTTTTGGGGGTTCTCTTGATTTAAAATACCAGATTTTATTGTTAGAATTTTTATTGAAATGTTACTGTAGTAATTATATATGAAAATGTCGCGTGATAAGATTTGCAGACGTGCCATTGTCAACACGGGATTTGATGAATTGTATATTCTCACGCAATAATGCAATGATGTGGCTTCGACCTTTCTCGCAATTTATGATGATTATATATTATAGAAACCGAAATGAATGACATATGACTATATTAGTTTGTTCTTACGAAAAATTCGGCACTTATTAATTCGTAATGTGTTATTGGACTTATCTATAGTGATAATTAACCTTTGTATTTTAGTATCGTAAAATTAGCAAAATATTTATGTTTTTATGTTAATTATAAATACAGTATTTGTTTAACATTGTCGAAATTGTAGTCTACAGTAGACTAAAACTGTCTTTAACTAGGTAAGCATCCACCTTACTTTCTTAAGTGTACTAGCTTGTTTTTTGGCACCGTATTGCAATGCCAATGTGTACCCGAAAATAAGAGATCGTGCTCTCATCTAAGAACTTATTCGTGTATAAAAGCTTGTTTTTTGTATTCTTTTATGCACGGGAATACGATACATACCGTAAATCCTCCATAATCTGCAGTAACTACCTTTCAAACATACCAATTCTTAAGAGTGCCATTTGATGTCACTTCCAGTACCTTCCTGTTGTCACAAAGGAATATAGGGAGTCCCATAAGTCTGAAATCACTGAAATTTGTAAAAAACTATTTTTTATGATATAATACACTTAATATTACTTTATATTTTTACAAGAGTTAAACCGGTTGTTATTTTTCAAGCGTGTCTAACGTAGCCATTCCCTAAGCGTGCCACACAGACGATTAAGCCTACAATTACGAATAATTTGTTATAATAACGAGCTTTATGTTTATGTCACGGTGTAGAAGGATTCGGTAATGTATTTCTCACATTTTTCAAAGTGAGCCTAATAATTTTGTACTTTTACGATAATTAAACTGGTCGTAATTATAGTAGTAGTACCACTCTGAAAGAAGGACACGTTGAATAGATGATCTCTTCTATTTAAGAAAAATGGCCAAGAAATTTTCTTATTTAAAATGTCTTAAATTAAATTTTGTAATTGATTGTGAATTTATTAAAATATTAAAAGTAGATTTAAAATAGTACAGTAGAAGCCGAGTTCTTAAGGATAATCCTTAAATCTCTCCCTCTCCCCGCGAGGAGAGGGAGAGATTTAAGGATTATCCTTATCCTTATAACATTTACTAGAGTTAGTCTCAGCTTAAAATACTACTTTGGACATATTTTCTCTGCCCAGTGAACACTAAGAGGGGGGGTTTAATGCAAACCCATTGTGCATTCGGTCAAGCCTCAGAGGTGAGGCCGGTTAGTGAGGGAAGAGGCACGACATATGTGGGACGTACCATTCCCCGAAAAATCTTCACCATCTCTTTCCCTGATCCGATTGGATTAAGAAACTGTTCGAACTTAATTGGCCAACTTTCAAACGTAAGTAACCCGTCCCGAAAAAGTGCACCTCTCACACAATACCATCCGTGGTCGTCCAATGATCTATTCCGAAAGTTGAGGGCATTTACAATGTAATTTTGTCCGAATTAAAGAAGTTCTGGGAGGTCGGTCGTTGAATAATCGGTAGTATACTTATGCAAACTCAAACACAATTAAACATAATAGTGTGAAGAAAACATGCATGTATGAAAAAAAGGATTTTGGAAATTCTTCCCCGTGGGGAGAGGGAGAGATTTAAGGACTATCCTTAAGAACTCGGCTTCTACTGTACTATTTTAAATGCGGTTTTTTTGTGTTTTTACGGAAAATCGAACATATTTCTAACCCCATCTAAAAATTCTTTAATTAACCTCGGAAGATGGAGGAATTAATTCTTACACCCGGTGAAAACTGGTAAGATCGGCTATAATCTAATCCTGGAGCAACACCGGGCTCATCTGTTAGTACCAATATATTCTTGAAATTTCTATAGGAAACCATTCACGTGTTGCGTTGCAACCATCCAATGAGATTTCTTGTGTTATCGCTGATATATCTATATGGATAGTACATTACACGCCATTATGTAGTCAAAGAAAATTTTATCCCATTACAACATCTTTACATTTCCCCCGGCAACACGGGATGCTCAAACAAGTAAATTCTTATAAAATCATTCACGTTGTGAACGAATATTTTCAAACATTATTTTAATGTTATATAGTCGACCCCCCTATAACACTGTTGATTATTCCATTTTATACGAATTCCATGTTGTACGAGTCACTTAGATTTTACAAATACGTGAGCTGTTCACAGCCAGACACACGTATTTGTAAAATCTAAGTGACTCGTACAACATAGAATTCATATAAAACGGAATAATCAACAGNTTCTAAATACGTAATAAATTATATTGATAAAATTAATTTTTTTTTAAAAAATCGAAAAATTACTGTGGCATCGTCATAATGCCGAGGTGCAATTTTTGATCATATTTTCATTTAAAAGTCACGCAGACCGGAAAATTCGTTTATAGTTAATCTGGACCTTCGGGTCCTAAGCTTTCCACATTTCATCTCGAGATTAAGAAACGAGGGAAGATAGTGGGAATGCATAGGACTGCAATTTTCAAATTGCTGTCCTATGCATCCCCACAAATTGCAGTCCAAAAATCCACAAAATATAAACTTACCTGTGATGCAATTTTCTTCGGGAAGAGCAATTTCACCGAAATATTTTCTTGGCCAAGTTAAAGTCTGTCCTTCTATTTCAGTAATCTCTCTAAAACAACCATCTAACAACATTAAAAAATATTTTTTAATAATTTTAAGTTGATTTTTTTAACACTATAAAAATTCTCGTGATTAATTTAAAAAATTCATCTTATTCGAATACTATCTGGACTCCTGTAACTAGATTCCTGGACTCATTAATGTCGATTAAATCTATTGATCTACTGAAGTCAAACTTTTTTTTAAAAAAAAACAGCTAATTAAAGCAGACTCCAGCTGGGTCTCTACCCTATAAATTCCAATTCAAATCATTCAATAAAACTGATTGAAAGAATGGCCGAGTGGAATTCCCACCAGTGGCCGAGTGGATAAAGTTACTAAACACTGGCAGTTAGTCGCGGGTTCGCACCTCACCAACATTGGAAGTTTTCCGGGTTTTCTTCGCGTGTTTAACATCTAAATAGGACTCAGCTTCCCGTAAGAAAGTCCTCCCAAAGAGACATCTTCCCTCGGCAGTATACAAACAACAGATGTAATTTCTAGGACTTACCTGTATTTCTGATTTTCAAACTCTCAGGTAATATATTTAAATTTTTCATTACTAAAGTTGAATTTATGTTAGAGATCATAAAATTTCGTAACTTCTTCATAAATACTTCTTTATCTATCTTTTTTCTACTACTTTTTTTGATAGAAACTTGAAAATATATTAGGAATTCTACTTTCGTTTTCTGCCTAGAATATCGTAATTTTTATGATGATTATGCCATAATATATTAAAGAAACTATTAAAGTGTATTAATTCAAATACCTACGATACACGCGAGAGTTTATTAACATAAACAGCCGATTGAAATTTCAATTTCGACAATAGATATTTTTCAATTCTTTCTCCAATCTTCACAGCTTCATTCCAATATTCTAAAGTGCTTGGATCTAAGTGATTGAAGATCTTCAAAGAAATAAATTCTCCGCTAAATGTCCATATATCTAGAAATTATAAATTTGGCAAAGGATATTAAATTACGTTACGTGACAAATTTATATATTTTTATATTAAATTAAATACTTTTGTAGGTAAAAAGCATTTTATTAGATGTAACAGATACAAATGGATCTTCTTGGTATATCTCGCACCAGTAATAACCTTGACGATGGCCTTTCTCTAGAATTTTATTTGTATAAAGTAAATTTTCTGTTAAATTTAAATAATCGTCGTCGATATTCATTAATCCTCGGCTTCCTCTAACAATAATTCCATCTTTATACCACGCAACACTCTTGTAAAATCTTTTATTAGAAGAACACTTGAAAACACCATCCGAAACTTTTTCCAATTTTGTCCGCACTCTTCCTTTTTTTTAATGAATTTCATTTTATTAGTATTTAATTATAATTATAGATTAAATTAAGAATTTTATAATTGTTACCTCTATTCATTTCCATCTCACAAATTCCCATTTTTTTCTTATTGGGATTGTCTAATGACCATGACATATTGTAGCCATTACATTTCAAATATCCAGCTGTATTGTTAAAATCAAATTTTGTGTTTCTATCCCAGTCTACGTATCGGACAATCTCGTTATTTTCCCAAATGAATCCGTGTTTCGTTCTTCGAAGTCCAATCCACCAATCTTGAAAAGAAACTCTTTATTATTAAGGCGTTCTTAACAAATTAATTAATGAATTAATAAAATGATTGATGTACCATTACAGCCGTGTTGTGATATATAATTTTTAACGAAAGAATTTACTTGAAGCGTATTCAAAGTGGCCAATCTTCCTCCTTGATTCTTACAATAATTTCCAGCATCCTTCCATGTCATTGAATTATTTGTGTCTTTATAACAGTTTTTTACGGAAGGCCAGCTCTTCCATTGTTTTGGACACCTGTGTGCTATAAAATAAACAGTAATTTATTAGCTACAGTTTTCATTTTTAATAATAATAATGTTGTATAAGATTAAATCATATAATTTCTTAAATTCTATAAGTTATTTAAGTCCAGAACTTTGAATCCCATCACATTACACCTTCCATTTTCTTCGCGCCGCAGCTCATTACGGTTGAACTTCATGTGTTGGGTTGTCATATCCCATCACTCCACTTCCATTCATAAATATAATTTATGAATAGAATGGAGAATCACTCGTTGTAGACAAAGAAAAACCAACTGAAAGACTAAAGGCGATAGTGGTTAACCCCAAAGCAAGTGAAATATCGAAATACGAAAAACTAACATACACCATCTTTTACAATATCTCAACTTAATTTTAAGAGGATTTAGTCACTGTTGTGATGAACATTTCAATTCTCTCAATAAAATGATAACATTAATTAATGTAATTAATGATAACAAATTACTTACGTAAATATTCTTTGCGGAAGAATTTGTGCATGCACAAAAATGATTTCTTTTCGTGGCATCCTCTGCTATAAAGTATTAGATTTCCTTCTTTCATTTCACCACTTAAACAATCATTATCTAATATAGGCTCGTCTTTGCCCCAATATATTCGAACTTCTTTTGATCTGTAATATAATGTTATAATCTAATAAACAATTAAAATAATCCAGAAGAAAATGATGATTACGACAATAAATTTTATAGGTTTAATTACTGAAAAATATATTCGATTGCTCTACATGAAAACTACATATTCATGTAGAAAACTACCTAAATTTAGAATTACTTACAGTAGCGTGTTATGGCTTCACGAAGCCATAACATATAAAGAGAAAATTTCTTTTATTGAATGGGACCCATATGAAATGAAACCAACGGATGTTTCATCCAAAGATTTAACCACGTGGCCCACTATAGAGCATAAATCGATACATTGGAAGAAGGACATCGATAAATCTTTTTAAGTTTCATCATCTTTACTCCTAACTTTAGTAATTAAACAGCGATGCGAAACCTCTAGCATATCCTATTTGGCTGAAAGTCTATTACTCTGTATGGCAGAATGACTCTATACTTATAGATATGCAACTGTTCTACCCTATTCGAGAGTGACCCTACTCGTCGACTGAGCACTAAATATTATGAAATCTCGTTTATGTATTTTAGTTTCTTTTACTTTTTTTTAACATTCGAAGTAGTTAATTCACCGAATGCAACAACTTCACGTAAATGGCACCTTCTTGGATTATCCGTGCAAAGGCACATATTCGGGTATTCATAGAGTATTCAATCTGAGCTTGGGTTTGAAATGAAAAAAAGAAAAAATGTTTGGAAAAACTTTAAACATTTCCAAAGAGAATTAATTTGACTGTAATTACAGTCAGATTTCTCTTGAGCCCGACTTAAATCGGCTGAACCCTTCAAATTTCTCATTGAAAATGGATGGTAGTAGCTTTAGTTACATTTGATTACAGTGAATAATCTTGGTTTCTATTAAAGCACCATATTACTTTTTGGCTGACTAAATTATATATGATATTCTAAATTTAAAATTTAAATAAATAGTATATTACTGGATATTCCCAACTCGAGGATTTCTATAAATAAATTAAAAATGGAATGTAACTTTAAATAATACGATATATTAATGTTATAAATTATTAAAGACTTTCTTTTTATTGATATAAAACATAATTTATTTAATTTAACAAAATTATACTTACGTATTTATAATATTTGGATAAAAAGCTAACCATTGAAAACGGCCAATATTTCGATATCCTCCGAGCCACATCTCTGGAAATTCTGTAAAATGCAACAATAAATCTTTATAAAAATCTTTTTTTTATATATTTTTTTCTAAAGAAAAAAAGGAAATATTTATTTTACCAAAATCAAATGAAGAATTTAAATCTTGTATGGATATATCGGGATCAATACTGAGAGTAAATAAATATCCACGTCCTTTTCCACATTCCTCAGAAGCATCAAACCAGTTCTTTCTCTCTTTGTACAATCGAATACAAATGTCATAACCCCACAATTTGTATCCTGGCATGCAACCACTAAACGGTTGATTTGCTGCATAACATAATGATTTTTTTCTGATCAGTTTTAATGTAAAAAATTAGCGTAATCGTCAATCATAAAAGACGGAATAAAGAAGATTGCTATGAAGTTATATTGTTAAAGAGTGGATTAATTTAGTCTCATTTTAATAAATATATAAGTTGTAAGAAGTATTAATTATTTCCGATTATATTTCCGGAGAAAATGCGAGATGTCTTCTCCGGAATAAGATACTTAGTAACGTTTCCGATAAGTCTTGTAAATAATTTTTAAATATGATCCTGATTTAAGGTATCGGTCGATCCTCCTATAACACTGTTGATTTTTCCGTTTTATATGAATTCCACGTTGTACGAGTCACTTAGATTTTACAAATACGTGTGCCGGGCTGTGAACGGCTCACGTATTTGTAAAATTCAAGTGACTCGTACAACATGGAATTCATATAAAACGAAAAAATCAACAGTGTTATAGGGGGGTGACTGTATCTCAAA
>NW_019384579.1:438274-512733 GCF_000671375.1 Centruroides sculpturatus | reverse complement strand
CCCCCCTATAACACTGTTGATTATTCCGTTTTATACGAATTCCATGTTGTACGAGTCACTTAGATTTTACAAATACGTGAGCTGTTCACAGCCAGACACACGTATTTGTAAAATCTAAGTGACTCGTACAACATAGAATTCATATAAAACGGAATAATCAACAGTGTTATAGGGGGGTCGACTGTATTTTTTAAAAGATTGATGACACTTAAGGCATTGTTTTTATTTTTACACGTAAGAAAAAGTTATCAAGATTCGCAAATTTGTAGAAATATTTCTTAAAAAAAAGTCTTCGAAGATCTTTACTGTTTACAGAAGTTTTAAGTGTGTATTATCAACGGGTGACGACGATGATAATTTGTTAGATGCTTGGCTGATGTACTGTACCTTATGACCCGCTGCAAGTGAAATCGTGTAGAACTCGAAGTAGAAAAAGACAAGAGACAATTACACATGATAGTGCATCCTGTAATAGGTAAATTATCAGCGGGTCAACGTTCTATTCTTCATTGTGTCACATACAGTGTATGGAATAAACTAATGTTTTATACTGTACTTGATATAAAACTGGAAACTTTTGAGTGTTCAAAAATAACCGAAAAACTACCTTAAATGTGAGGGAATGTTAATTTATTATTAAAAATACTTTTACAGTTAAACAAAATAATCACTTAGTTTACTATTATTGTATTAATAGTTTGAATTTGAAAAGTGACAGTTTGTATTTGACAATATTAACTAAAGTTCAGAGCCCATTGCTCTAAGCGTAAGGATCTTACCGGGATCGAATCGGACAGATCGAAAACCCTAGGAAATTTTGGGGTAATCGAGCACCGTTCCTCATCACCCAGCCGTCCCACTGTGGGCCTGGCCGAACCCATGATATACTTGCTAAAAAAGGGCTCTGTTAGATCTTACAGGGTTATGTGTATGTGTTTGGGGCACGATTTTGTTCATCCTCTTTGAAGCTTAATAACTCCTGTGTTTTCTGTCGAAAATTTCTGAAATTTTGTCAGGAGGTCTGTTTATTAGGGGGATTTACGCTATTAAATTTTGATGGTTGAAGCTCTAAGGGGGTAGGATGATAAAGGGTGTCGTGAGTATCTCCAGTAAGGTCGGACTTAATGACGATTTTACTCGTTATTAGCATTTAGAATTTTTTTTATAAAACTCATTCCTACCCTCAAAATTAAGCTTTTTGCCATTTTAATAGTAGTTAAAAATATAAAACCTTTTTTTTTCTATAGTAAAATATCATAACAGATGACACAACGCTTATGTCCGGTATATACCCATATTGTAACATAATGGAGAGGAGTCTTCAATACGTGACAATTTAGACATATACCGAGAGAAGGCAATTTGGTATTTTAGCCAACCTTAACGGAATTAGTTTGAAAAGAGAATTCTGTAGCCTGCAATAATAACTAAATAAGTGAAATAGAAAACTAGGCCATCGAGCCACGATGGTCTGCCTCTTGCCAAATTTCTTAGTAATTATTTAGCCTTATAGCCTGACTTCTGTATACGTAATAACAATAGGGGTAGTTGTAGTTTATTTAAAAAAAAAAAAACGATCACTAAAACATCAATTATGTTTGCACCTTTAAAAAATAGGTATCATTAACTAGACTTTTGAAGTACAGTCGACCCCCCTATAACACTATTGATTATTCCGTTTTATATGAATTCCATGTTGTAATTCCATCTTAAATGAGTAAACATTATAGCTAAAGACTGCAGCTATAATATATACTCGTACACGTTATATATTTAACATTTAATATAAGCTAAGCTCAACCCATTCTAGAAAACAATTCGTATCTATTATCCATTATTATATATGATAATGAAGGAAGAATCTCTTTATATTATAGCTTAGAGTCAAAATAAAAAATCCATTCCTAGATATAATATATTCAAATTTCTTCCTCCAGGATAAAACAATTACGATTTTTGTCATATAATGTTATAATAATAAGCTCCGAAATTTTTCGTAATTAGCCTATTTATATTCATTTATATGTAATCTTTGAAAGACGATTGCATTGCATTATCAAAGTATAAATTACACCCGTTGATGCCCTCCATTCGAAATAATATCTGAAGGCCATTCTTAGTTAGAGAGAGACAGGTTTAGCAATGAATAATAAACATGATTATCACGCTATAGAATACAATAAAACGGATTGTTATTGTAGTTTCTTCGTGAAACAGTCTTTCACACAACCGAGTAAATCATTAGGATAATAATAATTTTTTTTTTTTTTTTTATAAAGCGTGAAGTTTCAGAAGGAATATGTTTAACAGAGTTAGAAAAAGAAGTTATTATCGGAACTTGGAAAATCATAGAGGAATGTTTTTGTAAAAACATATTATTATAGGGCGTGGAAAATGCAGAAGGATAATACAACGTGTTTTACAAGGCGAGGAAAATTTTTTAAGGAAACTTTCCATGACAATTCCCATTTATAAAATAATCCTGCTTAAATTAGAAAAATATAAACGATTTTCGGGTATAAATAAAGCTTTTTTTTATTGTTTTCCTAGTCTTAGAAGTGAGAGAGGATAATATTTTCTGAGTATTGTAAGGCATTAGTGGTAATCATTATCATTTAGTTTTGTCTGTCTTCCGCATTTAATCTACAAGGTTCTTCTAAATTTTATATTTTATTCGTGCCAAATATTTTGTAATAATACACCCAGTGAAATTTCGTATGTAAATTTTTCTTGTAGGAAACTGAAATATGGATTCATTTCTACTTTTCAGTAGACTTATAGACTTAAGCACTCTCAAAACTAAACCAGTAAAGATTGTTAAATAATAACTTCAGATTATGTTTCTTTGAGGCCCTAGGAGCTATTTTGTCATAAGGCCCTTTATGTAAAATTGACAATAAAATCGTTAATTTACGAGTTATATCACTGTTCGTGCCGGGGTGCAAAAGATACACTTTTTAAACGTTTACTAAATTTTTAGATGTACATTAACTTGTTTGCTATGTAATTTTTGAGGCCCTCTCGAAATGACGAGGCCCTAGGAGCACCTATTGGGTGATCCGCCATTGGTAAAAATTCGAGAGTAATTAAAAGAAATCGAGGCCATTATAGATTTAAATAGAATTTTTTATGTGAGAAATACATTAAATAAATGTGAGAAATACATTAGTAAATCCTCTTCTGTATCGTGACAGCAACGTGTAATGCTCGTTATTATAACAAATTATTCCTAATTGCCAGCTTCGTCGTTTGCTGGGCACGCTTAGGGAATGGCCACATTAGACACGCTTGAGATAATGACAATAGGCTCAACTCTTGTAAATAATCTAAATTCCATTTACTAAATGAAATCTTAAAGGGATGGCATATAATTTCTCTAGTCTTATTTAAAATGTGATATATATACATTTCGTGACTTTAACGGCCGTATTCGTAACCAAGAGTTGGAGTTAGTTGTGACCATTAGATAAAACCACAGAACAGTGACGGTCGCGGGTTCGCGCCTGGCTAACGGATTGGCCACGTGTTTTCCGAGTTTTCTTCACGTTAGTAACACTTAAACCGGGATCAGTTTCCTATAAAAGACCACGAGAGCCATTCCCTCCTCGGTTGATTGACCATGTGTTGCGATGCAATATACGAATAAAACCATTCACTTTAGTTTTAGTACCCGAAGGATTATTGGTTGTTATAAACTGACGATTCTTGTTTTTGAATATGGACACGTATGTTATAAAATATGAGTTATTTTTAAATTTTTACGGGTTAAACTACCCTCCTCGGTTTCGTCAGTTTTAAACGGGTCGGATCACGATAGAATTTTCAGTCATATATCAAAGAAATGTCACCAAAGTTCCTTGGATTCCCTTCTGGATCCTTCTGTATCAATCTTTCTGGATTGGATTCCCTTCTGGATCCTTCTGTATCAATCTTTCTGGATTGGATTCCCTTCTGGATCCTTCACTCTTCCACGCTAAGATAATTGAAGAAAATACAAAATGTATTGTATTGAAAGCAAATAAAAATGTTTGAAGAACTTCGACAGTATCTTTGTATTTAATATTTTGCATCCATCGTGTTATTTAGTATAATGGGACTAGGTTTGATTTGGTGACACGTGGGCGATCTGCCAATTTCCAGTAGAAAATCCTCCCGGGAGGATTTTCTACGGCAATTTGGCCCTTATTTAGGTTTTCTTAATTCCCCTTGCCATATGGGCACTAACTAAGAAGGCCTTTTTTTTTTAGCAAGCCCATTACGGATTCGTCCAGGCCCACAATAAAACGTACGAGACCCGACGTATCGGACGAACAACTCCGAAAAATTCCTAGAGTTTAAGACAGATCGCCCACGTATTGAATTGAATTGCCTTACTCCCTTAATTCCTTTTCTTGTATATTGTATTCTTCTACATTGCATACATTCAAAATTAACTTTATAATCAAAGAGAATTGATTAGAATATGAATGCCATAAGATTATCATCACAGAACACGTTTAAAACGTTAAGCGAATATAAAATATCGATGAACTTTAACCTCAACTTATAAATGACGCAAAATATAAATTGTTATTGTTTTAAATGCAAATTAAATCAAACAAAAATTGAATTTGCAAAGCGCGGATTAATTCAATTTTCACATATATATATATATATTTTAAATAAAATTTTAAATAAATCATAATAAAAGTAAAAATAGACTTACAAAAATAAATTCTTACTCATCCGAAAAAACAGGTTATTCGGTTGTTAAGAATACATTATTTTGTTTAAGTGCTATTAAAATTCCGCCCTCTCTCAAATGTGAAAGGTTTGGTTCACGAATAGAGATAAAAGGAAATAGAGTAAACCCATTTATGCTTATAGATTACGTACTACTTGTGTAATATTGTAATTTTTATGTAATTTTTCTGACAAATCTTTACTTCTTTTGCATTTTAAAATGAAAGAAAAACAACTATTACTTTGCATTTATATCAAGAAATAATTGTAAAAAATTCGAAGATACGCTAGTGTATATATAGTCGACCCCCCTATAACACTGTTGATTATTCCGTTTTATATGAATTTCGTGTTGTACGAGTCACTTAGATTTTACAAATACGTGTGCCGGGCTGTGAACGGCTCACGTATCTGTAAAATCGAAGTGACTCGTACAACATGGAATTCATATAAAATGGAATAATCAACAGTGTTTATAGCGGGGTCAACTGTATTTTTATATAGTAATTTAAATAAATGTAGAACCAAAATTTAACACAATTTCAAGAAAAATTCGGAAACGTTACACAGGTTCCGCCATCTTTAATGGAGGATGCATTTCTTAATAAATTACTTAAAATAACTTCACGAATCTTAAAGTAATTATTTAATTAAAAGAAAATAATAAGAATTTCGTGTCCTTCTCTTTAACATCATTTTCCATTTAGGATTTGAATAGTTATTAAAAAAATACGGAAGGTTACAACGTGTACTAATTATTCACTCGGTAAGTTACTGTACATTCTACGAGTGAATAATTACCGATTCGTATCTTGCTTTCTGTTCTGTTTAGAAACGTGACAACAGATATTTTTTCTTAATAAATAATAATCAAAGCAGTTATATTCGTGGATTTTAAATATTAAAACTTAAAACCGTGTACATATTTAGCACGGAGGAATGCATATTTACAGTACAATACGACCCGGTAAGCAGTTATTCGATATAAATTCAATGGACAATGAGTTCAGTTTTCACTTAAAGCTACAGTCGACCACCTTATAACACTGTTGATAATTCCGTTTTATATAAATTCCATGTTGTACGAGTCACTTAGATTTTACAAATACATGAACCGTTCACAGCCCAGCACACGTATTTGTAAAATCTAAGTGACTCATACAACATGGAATTTATATAAAACGGAATTATCAACAGTGTTATAGGGGGGTTGACTATTTACATTTTACTTTTCCTCCTCTTAAAGCCATCTTTCTTCTTTAAAATGGATATTAAAATACCTTAAAAAATTTATATTTCTGTGCTCTTTTTATTATTTAAATTCTTACATATGGGGTGGGCATCCTCCTTTTAACGAATCCCTCAAAATACTACAAAGATAAAACTAAGTATTAATATCAAACTACCTTTTCTATCAGCATTTATCAGACAATTTCTAACATTAAAATACATCTATCTTCATTCTAATGAATAGTAAATAAAAACTTTTTAAGTGTTTATGTATTTATACAAATCTAGTAATACTTAATACAGTCGACCCCCCTATAACACTGTTGATCATTCCGTTTTATATGAATTCCATGTTGTACGAGTCACTTAGATTTTACAAATACATGAACCGTTCACAGCCCAGCACACGTATTTGTAAAATCTAAGTGACTCATACAACATGGAATTTATATAAAACGGAATTATCAACAGTGTTATAGGGGGGTTGACTATTTACATTTTACTTTTCCTCCTCTTAAAGCCATCTTTCTTCTTTAAAATGGATATTAAAATACCTTAAAAAATTTATATTTCTGTGCTCTTTTTATTATTTAAATTCTTACATATGGGGTGGGCATCCTCCTTTTAACGAATCCCTCAAAATACTACAAAGATAAAACTAAGTATCAAACTACCTTTTCTATCAGCATTTATCAGACAATTTCTAACATTAAAATACATCTATCTTCATTCTAATGAATAGTAAATAAAAACTTTTTAAGTGTTTATGTATTTATACAAATCTAGTAATACTTAATACAGTCGACCCCCCTATAACACTGTTGATCATTCCGTTTTATATGAATTCCATGTTGTACGAGTCACTTAGATTTTACAAATACGCGAGCCGTTCACAGCCCGGCACATCTATTTGTAAAATCTAAGTGACTCGTACAACATGGAATTCATATAAAACTGAAAAATCAACAGTGTTATAAGGGGTTCGACTGTTATAAAATTTGAAGAATAGCCTGTCGTACTACGCTATTTTACGTATAAAACCGCAGAAAGTCATACAGATTTAACACACCTATTAATCAATAAACTTTTAATAATAATAAAATCGGTAAGTATCGACATTATTCCCAATTTCCTAGAACACCTTACGTTATTAGTTAAAACACACAACACTTTTTTTTCTTTCTTCAACAGCCATAGATCAAAGGTTAAGAAACACAAGAAAATAGGTAAAATGCATGAATTATAAGAGTTTTTTTTTTGTGTGTGTGTGTGGTAGACATCAAATTCCGCCACGTACTCGTACAGTACGTCTCCTTCACCTTTGCTACCAGAAGCAGAAAAGGTGTTGGTGTATAATTTTAATATCGAAAATAACCTTCTTTTCTTTAAAAAAAAAAAAAAAAAATCGTCACACTTCTTCGTATTATAAAACGAGAAGTTAAGAAGGAATATCATTTAAGTAAAACTTTATACAGAGATTTCAATAACGTGATATTTCTCCTTTAGTCAAATGTAAATTCGTGACCGCGGTCACGCCGATTCGTGACGGGGAGTGTTACGGAACATTCCGGTTTGTTCGTATGAATTATAACTTTTACATGGTAATTCTTATCTGATATGCATCACGCCGACTTTATAGTCTTTAGGGTTTTCGGATGCCATTTTTTTTGTTTTCTATGCCGATAATTAATAGTCGCTATTGTTTGTATTTGAAATTACTATATTTTAAACTACGTAACAACGGAATATGTTTGTAATTTACTGTGTTTAAATCTGTATTAAAATGCTAAGATTTGAAAACAATAAAATGGATAATTTCCGTTGTTGTATCGAATATATTTAAGGTTTTCTACGTTGTTGACACTAAGAGGGCCTTTTTTTTTTTTTAGTTATGCCCGCGTGTGGGTTCGTCACGTCTGTAATGGGGCAAACACGCGGAAAGTGGGCCCTTTTTTTTTTTAACACTTTTATAGTTTATTCTAACAAAATACAATGAAAACAATAACAAATTTAAACATCCTCTTCAGTTTACAGTATACGAATTATCTCGTAACAATATAATATATTAAATTGATCTATATACAGAATTGACACGGCTTCTTTCGCGCGTGTAGGGCCTATTATTATTATTAAAATTTTCCACGAAACAGTGTAAAGAATTTTACTCGAATAGATTATATACACCGAAAGGGGACACGGTTTTATTGACTTTAAAGTGTCTTTTCTACTCGGTTATCAATTCGGCATGACCCTTATCCCGGGGCTAAGAATCCTTTCAAACAAAACCAAATTCTGTACTAATAGATTGATATTATCCTTGATAACATTGTTCCGATATATATATATAGGCTAATATTAAAGATGGCGAAAGGATACTTGCAGAGAACGTGACTCGTATATTTTAATATTCCATATAAAATTTTCAATAGAAGTTAATTTTATATACTTTATAAATATACAGCACACAAGCTATGAACTAAAGATGCCAAATTTTTGATGCTTTATGAACTTTTTTTCCAAATAGAAGAAGAAGAATTGCGATATTTTTTGAGTTTGGTTAAATTATAACACACATTACTCGTTAATTGAATGCCATTTACATGAATATTTCCAGTATTTTAACCTAATTGTGAAGTAATTTAGTATGACTAGTTGGTTATTTTAAGGAAACGAGAAGGCGTTAAATATATGAAAATAGGCTGTTACTTCTGAGATTTAATTGGACGAAGACAAAATGGAAACGTTGTTACTTAAATATTTTCATAAATTATACAAAGGAATATACCAGTCGACCCTCCTATAACACTGTTGATTTTTCAGTTTTATATGAATTCCGTGTTGTACGAGTCACTTAGATTTTACAAATACATGAGCCGGGCTGTGAATGGCTCACGTA
This sequence comes from Centruroides sculpturatus, assembly GCF_000671375.1. NCBI lineage: Eukaryota > Metazoa > Arthropoda > Arachnida > Scorpiones > Buthidae > Centruroides > Centruroides sculpturatus. The sequence goes on along the minus strand of NW_019384579.1, from coordinate 503,885 downwards.
TTTGTAAAATCTAAGTGACTCGTACAACACGGAATTCATATAGAACGGAATTATCAACAGTGTTATAGGGGGGTCGACTTGTACACGAAACAATCTGCAGCTTAGGAGCCACCTCTTTTATGGAGGATCTCTTGTTGTGTGGCTTAATATTTCCTCTTATGTAAGGTCCTCCTTCTGTAGCTTAGTTCCTCCATTTTTAAACTTAATATTATTTAATTGAGTGGAAGAGCCTGTTATACACACGTTAATATACTAAATAATTTTTTTATATAATGTTTTATCGAGAAAATTTATTCGTGCTTTTTATTGAATAATTTATGAAGTCGAAAGCTAAAAAATTGTTAGTAATTTGTCTGTCATTTGGGCTATTTTAAAAACAATTTATATCTCTCATTATAATGGCTAAAAACAAAAGAATTTATTTAACAAAACATCCTCGTATATTCCCTGTTTTCATCACAATAGCTTAAATTTTTCACAATGGCATAAATACAAATAATATTTGGGTTATGTGAGCATTTTATACATATTTTTTTTATTTAGGACGTACCAAGTCGACCCCCCTATAACACTGTTGATTTTTCAGTTTTATATGAATTCCATGTTGTACAAGTCACTTAGATTTTACAAATACGTTTGCCGGGCTGTGAACCGCTCACGTATTTGTAAAATCTAAGTGACTCGTACAACATAGAATTCATATAAAGCAGAAAAATCAACAGTGTTATACGGGGGATCAACTGTATTTCCATTTTTCTACAGTGCTTAAAAATTATGTAAACATTTCTCGTGTGAATAAATACGAAAACGTTACTGAATGGAGCAGGTTCCGTTTTAAACGGATTTTTAACATAGAAAATCGCACCGTTTCGACAGGTTTCTATTTTATTCGGGTTTCGTTTTGAACAAGTTTTACTGTGTTTATTAAGTGTTTAGAAGACCTTTTTATTTGTTTATTTCTTGTAGAGTGAGTAATACACAACAACAGTTCAGTACTAGAATAGAAAAAAAAAAAAAATGAAAATACGAACAGACAAGCTTGTGTTTTCTCTGTTACCTGCTGTTGTTTCTTCTACACTGAAGTCATTGTGCACGTTGATTTTAAAGGAAATAAATAACCCGGAAGATTGTTTTAAATACAGGTTTCTATTTTCCTTTTGTTCATCCGCTTATTATTGTTAAATATATTCTTTTTCTTAATAATAGGCTAAAATATTATATGTAAATATTTCAAAATTCTTTCTAACAATTTGCTTGATGTTTGTACTGCGATGAAGAGAGGAAAGACCTTTGAAATTCCAACCTTGAGTTTAAAAAAATATTCTTCTTTAACATAAAAATATACTAAAATATCTGTGGTAGAGTGGTACAGATTCCTGTACCGCTTTTGGTAAAGAGTAATGAAGAGTAAACTCGTATACACGTGTATACAAACAAGAGCGTGTTTATCACTTCCTTTTTCTATATTAATTCGACTTTTTCTTTATTTATTTACAAAGATAAGGGGTTCAGGGAATCAGGGCCCCCTCCCTGGTTACGCTATTAATTAATAAATACAACAAAATATACAACCAATTGTTAAGTTTATTTTTAAAAATGTCATTATGTACAATGAATAAAAACGAATAATTTCTAAGTTATTTTCCTTTTAACTGGATCTATTCGGCAGGAACATCCAGCTGGAAATTTAAACAGAGACACAACAGGTTTCCTGTTTGGATCGTGAGGATCTAAAGATAATATGCGGTGCAAACTGAATCTCTGTTGACAGGTAGATTGATAGAAAGGTGCCACGTACGAACAAGCTCCGTTTGGATATCTGTAATATGGATAATTAGTTAAAATATCCTATAAACGTGTGAACAGAATGGAGGAATGCATTTTAATAAAACTCACTTGCAACTCTCTGTTCGGATTTTCTGTGGGAACAGATCGGTGTTGATAACTAACATCCATTCTTCTGATATCTCGTCCCTCACCCATCCCGGTCTGGTATATTCTACTACAGTTGCACATAAGAAATCTCCTCTAGAAGCCGAACTATTTCCTAAATGATCAGGAAACAGTTCGGGATCTCCCACAGTTTGTACTTCTTCGTACATTAACTTTACTGTTCCTTTACTCTTATCCACTACCTCTTCTATTAAATCCCTAAAAATTAATATATATTAATTACATATATATTTACGTATTAATTAATGAATTATAAAAGATTCGAGATACTTACGAAGGATAATCGTTGGTAAGAAGACAGAAATTCTTTCCTCCCACTGCACACGGTGGAATCGATCCATCAGGAAGAGGTCTATCAGGCCTGCGTACAATTTGGGGTGGGCCAACAGTCGAACATTCTTCTTCTCGAATTGGAATCGAAGGTGGTTTTGGTCTTTCTGCTGTAGTTTTACCATTTGGATCTGGAGTTGGAGGTCTTATTGCGGGTGGATAAGTCACAACGGGTGTAATAATCGGGTATTGTTCGGTGGTTAAGGGTACATCGTTAGGTGGATAAGTTCGTGTTGCCGTTGGGAAGTAATCCTGTGTTGTTCTAATACTTTTATCCGGATATTGTGTAGGCGGATATATTTTATTTTGAGGAAAATTTATTGGAGGAAAAGGCCGCTGATGAGGAATACGGGAAGGATTTTTTTCGTGGAACGGTTCCTCGGGTTCATCGTGAGATCTTTCATCTTCTTGTACCTTATAAAACGACTTTACTTTAAGAATTTGGGGTCCGTCTAGTCTCGGAGGATGCGAAAATTGGAAATTTTCTATTTTCGGAGGTACCGGTGGTATCAATTGAGGATCCGGAAATCGTTGTCTACCTTGCTGATGAAAAAATGGTAATTCTTGTTGTGTGAGATGACGAGGTGGACTAGATTGAGGTTGAAAAAACGATTGTTTTTGATGAGGTTGACGAAACGTTGGTCTCTCTTCCGGTTTGAATTGACGTTCCCTCAAATGAGGTTCGAGGGATTGAAAGTTTCTATTGTCCGTTAATAATAATATATTATGTGGAAAACGAGGTAATTGTGGTTGCTCGAAATTTCTAGGAAAATGTTGATGAAATTGAGATTGTTGATTCCTTACAAACGATTGCTGAAAGCCACGATTTTCGATCACTCTAGCATTTTGTGTAAACTTTCTATCATTATTCTGTTGATGATTAAATGAAAGATGCTGAATTCCCAAATTTAAACCTTGGTTTTTAATTTCTTCACCGTGAGATTGTTTCCCATTTCCTTGAAAGTTCGTGTTATCTTCCAATGGAAAGTTTTCAGGATGTAATATTAAATCCCGTTCATTATGAGGTCGAACTTTTGGAGGAGGACCAGTAATTAACGAATTATCAAAATTTGCGAAATGATTTCTTTGCGGAGGATTTACTGAATGTCGAATTTCGGGTGATTGTGGATGAACACGTTGCTGTTGAAAAATCTCTCTTCTATTATTAGAAAATTGATTTCTCTCGGAAATAAATTCTCTTCTGAAATTATTATTATTATGGAGATTTTCAGGAAAATTTCTATTTTCTATTGAAATGAACCTACTTTTTTGTTCAAATTGTTGATTTCTTACTTGTTCTCTTGATGGATTTTGTCTATTAGATGTTACCTGGTCATTTCCTCTTACAAACTGAGAATTGATCGATGTACGATCGTTATTTTTGTGATTCGAGAATTGAAACCGTTCCGAAGTCACTCCGGAATTTCTAGGAATGATTTGCATTCTTGTATTAAATGGGATTTCGGACGAACGTTGTTGGTTTTGCGAATGATTTATATATATTCTAAAATTCTGATTGTGTTGATTGCTAACTGGGACATCATCTATCGCAATGGGTTTGCGATATCCCGCTGATCCTCTTGGAAATTGTTCGTCACTGTTTCTTCTGCCTTGATGAAGATGACTTTCTTTATTTTGAAAACGTTGTGAAAAGTTTTCGTTTCGTCCATTTTCCAAGAAGTGATTTCTTTGTGCATTTTGTAAGAAATGTCTTTCTCTCTCACCCTGTGATGTCGTTGAACTTCGTCCATTCTGTGGAAAATTCTTATTAATTTCCATTGCTGGAAAACTGATATTCTTTTCATTTTGTAAGATCTGTCTGTGATTTTCTGAGAAATGATTTCTTACGTTGTTTGGTGGAAAATTTCTATTGTTTATAATTTGAGTGGAACGATCGAGTCTTCCGTTTTGTAAAGAATGTCCTTGTCTTGTATTTTGTACGACGATATGCCTATTTATATTTTGCAGAAAATAATCGTTCGAATTTCTTGAGACGTGCCCTGTTGTATTTTGTGGAAAATTGTTCTGTCTTCCATTCGCAGAGATTTGTTCTATTCTCTCACTTCTAACGTCTCGCTTTCCGTTCTCCGAGAATTGTTCTCCTCTCTCATTTTGAAGAACATTTCTCTGCAGTCTATTCTGAGAAAATTGTCTTCTATCCTGTGTAAAATGTAAACGATCTGGTCCATTTCCTCCTCGTAAATTTTCTATATCTCGCCTCTCGAATCCGATTGTCTTTTCTGATATATCCGGAATATGTCTTTCTATTGAAAAAGAATTGTGGGGATTACTAAGATGATCAAAATGTAATCCCGAAACTGCCGGTGGTTGAGGAATTTCTCCATCTCGTGGTGGTCTAATCGGAGGGGGATAAGAAACACGTGGTGTACAACAAACCCACGGTTTAACGGTAGGATCCGTTACTTCTTGAATATAATTCCTCCACCATGTTTTCCACCATTCTCCTATATTTTCCGTGTGTATTTTTCTTACATTTCGATTTAATTGTGAATTATTTTCATTTAAACAATAACATATTTGGCCCAGTAATAAAATCAAGAAGATAATCTATAATAAATACAATTTCCTTTTTAAAAATAAAATACAAAATGATGTATTTATTTATTTTAAAGAAATTGTGATGTAGTATAAAGAAGTGTCGTCTCGTCATTTACAGTCGACCCTCCTATAACACTGTTGATTATTCCGTTTTATATGAATTCCATGTTGTACGAGTCACTTAGATTTTACAAATATATGAGCCGTTCACAGCCAGGCACACGTATTTGTAAAATCTAAGTGACTCGTACAACATGGAATTCATATAAAACGGAATAATCAAGTGTTATAGGGGGATCAACTGGTATCATTATTTACAAATCGCTTTCTATTTTTTTTTTTTTTTTATAGAAAATAAAATCGAACTTACCATTTCGTTAGAAATTTCAAATTGCCATTTGTCCCAGTTAATACTTCCAGGGTCGGTCACCTTACTGTATACAACAAGATACGACATCTTCCTTTATAACTGGCTCGGAGGCTAAAGGTCGAATGGCTGCAGTTAGTGAAAGGTACGATTTCTTTGACGTCACATAGACGCTTCAAGAAATGGGACAAACGCTTCTACCTTATTATTTCCTATGCAATATTTTCTGCGACATTTGACAATTCGTCCTACCATTTTATTATTTTAATTCATTCATACGTGTACATATAAATGTATGCCAAATATGTCTTCTACCATATTTGGGTATTTTAACGCTTACAGAAAGTAAATACCTGATTATACATAACGTACAGTACTCTATAAGAATACAATAAATAATAAATTAATTATTTTATAACACATTTAAATTGTTAAAAAATTCTTTAGCTGTTTTATAACTTAATTTATGACTAATAAATCGCATTGTTTCTCATACAATTCTTCCTGAAGTAACATAATATGATCTATGTCATGCAGACCTATATTTGGGATTTCTTTTAAATAAGAAGAAGGAATAAAAAAAAAAAAAATAACGGTAAGTATCCAAAATTATTCTCTTATAAATCCATATTATCTGTGCTGGAAACTAATATTCTAGACCAATTTTCTAGCCAAATTATTATAATTATAAAACAGGTAATCCTACTTATACTTATAATTTCTTTACTTCCTCTACTGTTTAGTTTCTAATTTAAAATTTATTAATGTATAATGTATACATTAAGAGGCGCTTAAAATAAATCTCTAGGTTAATTTTTACTACTTATTACAGATTAATTTGTTATTATAAAAACGTCAAACTTCCGGGTCAAAAGGTCAAAATTTAATTTCCAAATTAGTAAAAAAAAAAAAGTATCCTCATCACGGTTGTATTTAATTGTTTAATTAGACGATTCCTAAGGATTACCGTGGTATTTTTTTACACAGATAATCAACAGGATTTGAGATTTTCTAAATGATTTTTCTCTATAATCATTCGAAGTGGGTCAAGATGTGGGTAGAGCAGAAGCATCTCTTTATCTTTGTTAAATGTGCGGAAGCTTTTCTTCCTCCTCCCTCTATTTATTTATTTATTAGATAAATGTAATTTACCTTTATTAATTACCTTAATTAATTCACCATTTTCTTTATTATAAAGTTATTTTTTTGAATTAAAATTAGTAAAGATGAAAGGAGGTTCTTTACGTTTTCTTTATTAAAAGCATTTTTCTATTTTTAAAAAAAAAAAACATACAATTTTCCTGGTTATTGTTGTTTCTTGTATGACGAAATATATTATATATTCTGCTAGAATTGAAATTTATTTTGTTGGAAAACAATTACTGTAATACTCTGCCTGTAACTATAATATATTATTACTTATATAATGTTAAATATAAATTGAAACATGATGATATTAAAGTATGCTTGTGTAGCTTTCTCTACTTACAAAGAACTCATATTGTTGTGGTAAGAAAAAGAAAATTTCAGGCAGGAATTGAGGTCAAAATTTCAATTGGTTGGGTTATTTACGCCTCATCTATGTTATCTGGATAAGATCAAAGCTAAGACGTTCACAAAATAGCTATAATGATTCTCCTTTGTTTAAACCAGGTTCGGGTTTATAGCTTAAAAGGTCGTATTTTTTCTCTCTCTCTCTCTCTCTGACCACCAAATTTATTTGTGAGAAACGTTGAAGAGGATGTAATTAAATGTTTTCCTGGGATTTAATATAGGAAAAAACCCAGGAAAGATTGCTAAATATGCTTAATTGCTATACACAGTTTTAAATTTTGAGAGAAATATTAATTTTTAACACATATAAGTATTATTATTACATTTATATCTATATATAGCTCCTTGTAGTCATGTAGAAGCTAAGGTAAATATAGATGTAATAAAGATAAATCTGTATTTATGTACAATACATAAATATATTTATATATTTTAATGAATTTTGTATTTTATTTAATCAAAGAAATATATTAATGACAGTTAAGACGTGAGCCTGCTGCTCTGGGGACTAGGAATCGAATCTATGGAAGCAACTCTTTAGAAAATTTTCATGGGCCTAATATACGGTTCCATTCCTCACTATTGTGGGTCTTGCAGAACCCACACAATACGTACGAAAAAGCCCTTTTAGTGTCCACGTGGTGGAAAGTTTCTTCTTTAAAGCTATATTAAAGCTATGGTATCTTTTCAAAATATACATACAGATATATAAATAAGCTCATTTTCTTATATTTAAATATAAAATATTAATTTTAAATAGGCCCTATATATGTATATATACATATTATAGAATATTATTCTTAAAACTTTGATATAAAAACTGATAGTAATTCAAAAGCATGATTTCACAGCAGGAAGAAACATTTACCTCCCTACTTTCTGTAATTAGTTCATTTCGTTTCGATATTACTCGAGATAATAAAACTGAATTACCCAAAATTTAATGGAAAATAAAACAGAGAGAGAAGCACAGATGTAATGATAACAATACTTAACGATCTCATAGATTTTACCATGACATTTTCCTAAAAAGAAAGTCTTTTTCCAGATTTCCTTAAAGATAATTAAACCTGTCATGTGCTGAAATGGACTTATAATAGTTAATCTTTCACAATAATGTACACTTGTACCTCTATATATATATGGAACGAGTTATGATACAAACCTATAATTTCGGTGTCGTGCACTCTGACCTGTAACCCGAATGAAGCAGTACATAACACTGTGTAAATAATGTTTATTCTGGATTATTTATGTTTTTTATTAGCATTTAGGTTTATTATCCGCTGTAATGATCTACTTTACAACATTTTCATTAATGAATTCAGATGATATCTAAAGGGGAGTTGGCACGGAGATTTCTTTTTCTCTTTTAGCAACTGTTTAACACTGTATTTTTCATTCTATTGTCTTAACAATTCAAAATATATTTAGGTAAGTTCGTATAATTTATGTTTATCCACTAAAATTTAAACTCATTGTACTATTTCTCCTTTAAGCTTATTTATCTTTCTAGCTATCTTGCTGTGCCAGAGCTTCCACTTCCGTAAAACGATACGAGAATGAAAGGTTACAAAACGTAGATAAATTGAAAGAAACAAGCAAATGCCAGAAGGAAACATTCTATTTTCGTTAATAAATTGACCCGTACCATATGAAAAATGCTCATTCGTGTATTTATAAATAGATCGTGCAGTATAGCCTGTCATGTCGTAAGTAGAAATTCGGTGTGGAAAATATGTCACCTTGGTAATATAAACAAGTTTTTACATAAATATATATATACACGTGAATGAGGAGTTCAAGGCAGGCATCGGAAGAAATCGTTAAATCACTTTACAAACGACCAAACGTGTCCTGAATAATTGATTAATCATTATCAAAATTTGCTATATGCCAGTCGACCCCCCTATAACACTGTTGATTTTTTCGTTTTATATGAATTCCATGTTGTATACGTGAGCCGTTCACAATCCGGCACACGTATTTGTAAAATCTAAGTGACTCGTACAACATGGAATTCATATAAAACGGAAAAATCAACAATGTTATAGGGGGGTCGACTGTACAACTCTGCCAAAGTGTAATTTCTTGAAAGGGAATTCTGATGATAAAAAATCAAAGTATATTACGAGTTTATGCGTGTAATTTCTATAAGTTTCTATCGAAATGCAGAAGAATACAGTGGCGGATTACCTAAATTCGCTACTATTTTGTATTCTTCAAAATAGATGCAAAAGTTTATAATGCGTTTATATCTTTAGTTAATGTGTAAAAACAAATATTACTCGTCTCAATTATCTAAAAATTCAAGTATTTCTTTATTGCAATTGGTTTAAAAAGTAAGTAATAGTAAAAGGTAACTCTAGTTCAAGATTTCCTCCATTATCCGGCTTAATACTTCAACGAATCTACCGTGTAACGACTTTAATTAAGGATTAATGTCAAGACAGTTTAAAACAAGGTAAGCTTAACTTAACCGCAAGTCGTTTTCTTTTTCCTTCTTTGAATAGGTAAATTAACGAATGATATAAACACTAAATTATTACACGATAGGCAGGATGTCACAGCGCCACCTGATGAGTCATATCGTTTGTAATTTTATATTGTGTAATTTAAACAATACTCTGTATTTAAAATAAAAGCTGTAGCATATAGACTTAATATCTGTTTAAATTAGAAAGTTTTCTTTTAAAGGAATAATTTGTGTGAGAAATAATGATAAATTCAATAGGAAATTATTTGGATTGTTTAATTAAGTCAGTACAAAACTACCAATTTATTTATTTAACAATGGTCACGACTTTGGTCTGTCAAATTACAGTTCGTCATTAGTGTAAACAATAAAAAGAAATACGGTTATTTTTACCGGGTAATGTTTAATAATAATTTCTAGTAATTTTTTTTGGCAAAGTAAAAATACCAGTCGACCCCCCTATAACACTGTTGATTTTTCCGTTTTATATGAATTCCGTGTTGTACGAGTCACTTAGATTTTACAAATACGTGTGCCTGGCTGTGAACGGCTCATATATTTGTAAAATCTAAGTGACTCGTACAACACGGAATTCATATAAAACGGAAAAATCAACAGTGTTATAGGGGGGTCGACTTGTATATATTTTTTAATTTACCATTTTATTCTTAAATATGAATCTGTTTGTAAATAAATTACCTTGATATAATTTATTGTTTGACGTAGATACTTGAACATGACAATATAATCATTTAACAAGATCACTTAATAGTCGTAAAGGGTCGTCTACTGTAATAGTAGCTTTTATTAGCTTTAAACTTTGCATGAAACTGGTTTTAAAACTAAGAATGAGTAATTTCTGTCGTCATTATTTATACAGCAATAAATTTCGAATATCATTTTTATCTTTCTATATAATTCTATTATGTCGAAAAATAATTTAATAATTTCCTTCTCGTCTTGTTTTTATTAAAATGACTATTATCTATATACGAGCGAGGAAAATAAATTTTAAAAAATTATTTAAATATTATAAAACTATAAATTCTCACTGTCGTCCGTCCGTTTGTCTTTCCTTAATCTCGAGAACGGAGTTAGATAGATGAAAATCGAGAAGAGGTATTGAAAGCTTATAGACAGGAGGCCCCGATTAACTAAAAATCACGTTATTTCAATTCAAAACGTTTCTCCTAAAAGTAATTAATAGATGACCGGCACGACTCTTTTGTTAAAGGAAAAGTATGACGTACAGGGGCAAGCCACTATTCATTTGAGGTGGAGAACATATATTTTAAAACTAATTATAACCCATTTCTTATACCATTGTTTATATACGAGGTGATTCTCTCGCTAGGAAATCCAAACGTTCTTCAAGAACTGGATTGCAAAAGATGCACACATGATGTACCTATTTAGTCTATGGTGTAATTTCTCATTGGTTTAAATGTAAACATGATATTCAGTGTATAATAGGTGACAATTAGCTCTTGCCTACAAGATCTACCAATATCGGATTGCCAAATTGACATAAATAGTAGGAATGATTAGGTAATAGGAGAGTGGGTTGAGACCACTTGGTTTGGTTTAGGTTTATTTGGCTAGGATACGTGGGCGATGCCTCTCGAGAGATATTTTATAGAAAACTGGACCCTATTTAGGTAATAGACACGTAAAAGAAGCTCAGAAAATTTCACATTGCCAGCTAATTGGCGAGATCGTTTCCGTTTAATGACCTAACAGTGAAATACATAAAGTAAAACATAGAATATCTAAAAATATGATCGTCTTTTGCCGTCGAATTATCGCCCAATAATCTTATTGTCTAACATGATAAAATGCTTTACCTCTATTCTTACGAATCGTTTTAATTACTGGCTTAAATAATTGAATTTAGTAGTCTATACTCAGAATGCTTTGTTTCTAGGAATAAAGGATCTTAATTGACCATTTATTTTGTATTCAATTTAATATAGCTCATAAACGTAGTAAGCTCACCAGGTCTGCGTATTGGCCTTGCGGATTTTTCCGAATTTCTTCACGTGCATGACACTTAGCATGTATAGCATGTATTTATTTTGTATCCGTTTAGTTCCAATAGACCCCCCTATAACACTGTTGATAATTCCGTGTTATATGAGTCATTTAGATTTTACAAATACGTGTGCCGGCTGTGAACGGCTCACGTATTTGTAAAATCTAAGTGACTCATATAACACGGAATTCATATAACACGGAATTATCAACAGTATTATAGGAAGGGTCTACTTTATACAATGATGATAGAATCATATTTATCTAGAAACCAGGGAGGGGTCTTTGCTAAAATCTACCTTTCATTTCAGATTTTAGAAGTTTTGTCTGTGGTTTAATTAATATATGAAAATGCCAATTGGAATCGTTATTATTCAAATTAAGTTAGAGATAACTTAGTAGAGTAATTTGAATCAATTTTAAATGTTTAAAACATATAGTTTTTTTTCCATAAAATTTTAAATAAAAATATTATAGTATGAATAGGAAATCGTGGGTGGGTGGGTGTATGTCCGGAATATGTCGGGCTTCTTCATCACCCGGCCGCCTCCCTTGTGGACTAGCCAAACTGTCAATGGGGTATTGAAAAAAAAAATGTCTTTTTTATTACCTACAGGATGGAAAGTTTTAAAATATTCTCATGATCTATAAAATATTCAAGCGTTTCTGAGATTCCGAAGAAAACATTCATAATGATGACCACAATACATTTTAAATTGATTATATCTATTGTTACTATAAAATCATTATAATATGACGCAAGAGTTATATAAATTTTTAAAAAAAAGTATATAAAAGAACTATCTCGATGCCTATTAAATATTATAAAGTTATATTGAATATACATGTATTACTATTTAATTTACTATTTTCCACCNTTACAAAAATTTTTTCAATAAATAATATAAAATTATATATATATATATTATTAGCGTCATTTAGAGTGACTGTAACTTCGTCTGCTTCATAATTCTGTAAGTGACGCTTACGCCCTCTTGTAGCCGTCGAAGGAAGAAGGGAGGAAGAGGATGGTTTCTCCTTTCAAGATGAAACAATCGGTTATCTTTTTATAGAGAAAAACTTAGGTGAGAATTTATAACGAAAAATTGAATCAAGATTCAATAATATATATTAAAATTACATGGTTTTAATGCTCGTAATCGATTTAATTCTTCAATTCGAGTAAATTCAAAATGGGTACATCTGCAGTACTACATGAATATGTTTTACACTGAAAATTGTATTTATTCTTATAAAATATGGCTTAATTGTTGCTTGAAAGACTAAAGCGAATGTTAAAGATCGATTTTATGTATAAGCATGAGCACATTCAATATAAATAAATTGTCTTTCGGTTGAAGTTACTTTTAGGTCATTATGTATATACGTATATATGAGTTAATTACCTAAAAGTAACTTCTACCCGTTTCTTACTTGCGAAATCTTTGTTTTACAATTTAAAAAAGATATATTGCATAATACATTGTCCAAAACAAAATGTACAGGATCTTACAAATAATAATATTTTTATTTGTTACTAGCTGCAAGGACCCGCTTCGCTGGGTTTTTATTTGTGGACAAAAAGTAACGATAGTGAAGATTAAGATAATTACATTATAGCCAATCTTACCCGTTTTCACAGAATGCAAGAATTAGGTTCCCCATTTCCAGACTAATTAGAGAATTTTTACTTGAGTCTAAAAATATGTTTGATTTTCCACAAAAACGCAAAAAACCACCTGTAAATCTTGCATGCCGCTTTATATTAACACTTCCATTGTTAACATTTCCATTCTTAACACTTCCAATGTTAACACTTTCATTGTTACACATCTTTGAAGTCAACCACTTTCAACCCCATATCTCCTGCACCCTTATAGCTATCGAGACGCAACCACCGTAGTGCACGAATGGAGACTTGGGGCTACTATTACATACGAACACTATTCATGTGCGATGTATAGTTTTGGTTGAAAAGTGAAATATAGGGACACACACATCCATTTATATATATAGATAACCTTCACAGTGGTGCATTATCTTATGGGTAAAAAAAGGGCAGGCAACTGCTTTTTTTTTTTTTTTTATTGGCCAAACTGATCATTTATAAGAAAATATTTTCCTCAAAAATTCCTTGAAGAAAAATGTCCGAAGTGGACGCCATATGTGGTCTCCCTAATTTGAATTTACCTGGACGTGGCGTGGGTGTAACACACTGCTGAACCTTAATGCAATATTGTCTAGAAAAGCTTCTAGCCCTGTGTAGATGGTATGCATTACGGCTGTGGAGTTTAGGATTTTATCATTGTTTTCGATATGTAAATGAGCAAATAAAAAATGATATAATAAATCTCTGAGCGCCGTATTTTTGTTTCTTGACGCCGTATAAGTTATATGTGTATAAATCAGTCGGGAAGCTCTCCTTAGTGAGTGAGAGAAAAGCTATAGAAAATAAATTGTTGGATATCTTTAAATTTTTAGTTGTTCTGTTAGTAAAGAAGCATTTATAAATCAATGACATTAAATATAATTACTTAAAAAATGGTGTGGTTTAACAATGGAATTGTAATTGTTTATAACAAACTGTAATTCATCTGTTGTTCGTTTAAATTTAATAATAATGTTTTATTGAGACAATTTAACAATAGAAAAAAGTGCTTAAAAGAGATTTTTATTATACTTTATAACNTTTGGATGACTTTTTATCTTATCCAATCCTTTTAAATACTTATTACACATATACGAGGTGCACTTGTACAAATACCAACTCTAAAACCATGTAATGCAATAATAATCTATCAGGAAAAATTGTTTCAGACGATTAAAAACGTTTGAATAAAGATAGTTTTAATTATTACTGCATTAGGTGGTTTTAGAGTTTGTATTTTTGTTTATAGTTACTAGAACCCTTAGTATTAGCTCCCTTAAAGTTTCACTTGTTTTTGTCCTTTTTATCTACCACTGTTTGTAATTTTTCATCATATATGACTATCCAAATACAGATACCATATTTTTCTAAAGGAGATTATAAGTATTTCTGGCTGTATGTAAATTCCCTAACATCTATAAGTGTGCAATATGATTGACCAAACCTATGCCAAAATGATTTAATTTGGATGTTTAATATTAATATTGTCTTAATTTCACTTGTGTGTCATTTTTATTTTTAATCATATTTCTCTCTTGGCAAGAAAAATGGGCAATTTAAAAATTAGCAATGAAGGAAACAAAGAGCAAAGCCAGTGAATGCTGACTCTAAAGATGGATAGTTGACAGATATGAAACAGTACATCTAGCATCAGGATACATTGTTTAAAATTTATAAACTTATTATTATAGCAGCAATCAATCAATCCAGCAGTTCTAATACATCTGTTCACATCGATAAAAAGTGATTATTTCAGTCAGATATTAAAATGAATATATAAAAGTAGAGAACAGAAAAATATTAGGTATTTTCTAGGAAAAGAAAACTGAGCTCTGTGGCTTAGGTTTTTCTGTTTTGGCCTGAAACAAACACATAAATGTAGAGATATGCTAATTGAATTTATCATAAATATTATCTTTTTATTTATACATACCTTTCTTTTCAATTAGACTGGTAATAAAAATTGTGAGTGTAAACTGTGTGAATTTTGTACTTAATCAGATTTTCTTTTATTAATAATTTTAAAAACCTACTTTTATATTCACTTTTCTCATTCATCCATTTGTTGTCTGTCTGTTTAGTATTTCTTTTGTTATCTTAAATTATTAAGTAAAGGAATGCTTGCTAAAATTAAAATAACTGTGAAAGTGAAATTTATAGAAGTAATTTCATATCAAAACTCTTTTTCTATAACTGTTCTCCAGAACTAAGTATTTGTTTTGTCCAAGTATCTCTAAACTAAACATTGTCCTCTCGGAACCAAACTAGAGTAGAAATTTTATACTCAATTTCTCCATATGTTTATCTATCTGTAGAATTAAAAAAAAGGTAAACTGATAGGATTTATAATGAGTAATAATTTTCATATTAAATTTCATTTTTGTAATATTTAAAAATCATATCTAATTACCATGCAAACTATTTTTCTCTATTTTTATTACTTATTATACTATTGTTATTCAATTTCCAGTGTAATTCAATGAGTTAATACCATTAGATGCATTTTAAGTGACAAGTCTATATATGGAAAAAAATGATTTTAAAAGAAATAATATAAATAAATTACAATGGCATATTGTGTATAACAAAACATGTATATTATCATAATTTATTTGAACTTTGCTTCATAATATTTTTAATCATTTCATTGATATATTGCATAATTTTGTCTAAGAAACACAGATTGTTATTGAGAAGAAATATTATGATATAACAACTATTAAATAAAATTAATTTGTCTGCTTTAAATCAGTACTCTTTAACTTTGCTTACAAATCATTTTTCTACTTTTTAATATAGGTGACATCAAGCTAGGATATTAAGATTTAAATAATAAGTAAATAAATGTAAATGGCAATTGCAAGGATATATAATCTGTAATATACATTACTCTTATATGTTTATTCGTCTATTTGTATTTTAACAGAGATAATTCAGTCATTTGGAATAAATGTTAGCTAATCATGCATTAAAAGATATTTAGATATTTATTATTTTTTTTATGTTTCTTTTTGAACTTTTATTTAACTTGAATTGCAATTGTGAGCCACTAAAAAACTCACCATAAGCTATTAATTTGTCAAAGCCATTTTAATTTAACATTCTTATCCAAATGCAATGATTACTTTTTTATTCAGTTATTTTGTGACTTGAAAAAGTGTTTAAATTTCAATTATACAACAAAAGGAAATATTCCAGTTAAATTTAATATGTGCAAAGAAAGAGCTTACAACAGTTTTTGTGCATCTGTCAAATTTAGTTGACCATTTAAGCTAAGAAGGTGATACATTAAAATTGACTAAAAATTTATGTAACATGTGCATATATTTATGCTACATTTTCTGTATAAAATATACAAAGAAGTAAACATTCAGAAGTGTGACTTTTTTACTGCACTGCAGACACACGTGCTTCATTACAGTTTGGATGACTTTTTATCTTATCCAATCCTTTTAAATACTTATTACACATATACGAGGTGCACTTGTACAAATACCAACTCTAAAACCATGTAATGCAATAATAATCTATCAGGAAAAATTGTTTCAGACGATTAAAAACGTTTGAATAAAGATAGTTTTAATTATTACTGCATTAGGTGGTTTTAGAGTTTGTATTTTTGTTTATAGTTACTAGAACCCTTAGTATTAGCTCCCTTAAAGTTTCACTTGTTTTTGTCCTTTTTATCTACCACTGTTTGTAATTTTTCATCATATATGACTATCCAAATACAGATACCATATTTTTCTAAAGGAGATTATAAGTATTTCTGGCTGTATGTAAATTCCCTAACATCTATAAGTGTGCAATATGATTGACCAAACCTATGCCAAAATGATTTAATTTGGATGTTTAATATTAATATTGTCTTAATTTCACTTGTGTGTCATTTTTATTTTTAATCATATTTCTCTCTTGGCAAGAAAAATGGGCAATTTAAAAATTAGCAATGAAGGAAACAAAGAGCAAAGCCAGTGAATGCTGACTCTAAAGATGGATAGTTGACAGATATGAAACAGTACATCTAGCATCAGGATACATTGTTTAAAATTTATAAACTTATTATTATAGCAGCAATCAATCAATCCAGCAGTTCTAATACATCTGTTCACATCGATAAAAAGTGATTATTTCAGTCAGATATTAAAATGAATATATAAAAGTAGAGAACAGAAAAATATTAGGTATTTTCTAGGAAAAGAAAACTGAGCTCTGTGGCTTAGGTTTTTCTGTTTTGGCCTGAAACAAACACATAAATGTAGTGATATGCTTATAACATTCTGTCTAAAGCATTTAAAACCTGCAGGGGGACATGCATGTCCATCATCATAGCTGACAAAAATGTCAAGACAAGAAACATTGAAAACACCCATACATGCAGTAGCAGCCTACCGACTCCAGTGACTGGTTAAAACATGCACATATGCTACCACAGGAAACACATGCAAGTTTTCAAAAGTTAATTTCATCATAATGTCATGCATGTTAAATGCCCGTGGTAAAGATCAAAAGAAAAAGTTGTCTAAAGATCAATGTAAATTAACAGTAATCATAGACTTGTTTGAGATGTTGCACACGAAAAGCTTACAACTGGCAACCGTCCAAAGAGTTTACATCAAGAAATTTAGCATGGAATATCTCAGCCCATAGATCACGTTTCAAAATTCTGGCTTTGTCACAACAGTGACTTTGACAAATTGTACATATTGGCAAAAAATCATGTTTAATGGCTGTGTGGTTGCTTTAAACTTCAATCACAGATAAAACACACTGATTTATGAGGAGTTATGAATGAGCCATCCTCAGGTATGGACAGTTGAAAATGGAATGCTAGTGTCAGAAAGAAAGGAAAAGGGATAGACTCTAATAGAGTAAACAAGCAGGGGAAGTGGGCTGTAACTAGAGCCGGTCCTACCATAGGGCAAACAGAGTAGCCGCTCCAGGCGCTAAGTCCTAGGGGGCGCCTCAGTGATAAAGAAAATTAAAGGGTATAAATTAGGGGCAACGAAGAGAAGTGCCATAATAGGATTTTGCTTCATCCTAAAACTTGCCTCGGGCTGGCACTGGCTGTAACTAATATAATTGTTAATATTAACTGTTGAAATAATTATAGACAAAATCCTTACTGAAACTCTTATTGAAGTAGTAAAGCTTTTACTTCATTTCAGAAAATAAAGCTAAACCAAA
Organism: Centruroides sculpturatus; assembly: GCF_000671375.1. NCBI lineage: Eukaryota > Metazoa > Arthropoda > Arachnida > Scorpiones > Buthidae > Centruroides > Centruroides sculpturatus. The sequence goes on along the minus strand of NW_019384579.1, from coordinate 485,780 downwards.
GTTAAAATTTCAAAATTATTTATATATCAATATATTTGATTTCTGCACAGAATAATTTTATCTGTAATCACAGTTATATTACTTCAAGGAATTGAAATTTGAAATTATATTTATTCATCCAATAAAAATGGTAATAATGTGAAAGACACAACAAAACATCTCAAAGCCTGGTGTTCACAATAAAACCAAATGAGTACTGGATTAAATTGGGTTATTTTACTGCTATTAGTCAGCAATCATTTGGCTTTATACAACGAAACTGTTAGCAGTTAGCATATAATAATTTAATTGATCTATAGAAAAATATACCTTTAAGTTATTGTTGTTTGTTTTTCTTTAGATCATTTAGTTATATCTTCATACTGTGTTGTTCTCATTTTGTATTCTTTACCTTAACTGTTGGTTTTAATTCCTGACAGGAATAGCTGATTTCTTAGTGATATAAATAGAAGTTAGACTGGAGCAAATATTTATTTCTGCAAGTTTGTACAATTTTAAATCTAAATAATATAAACTGATGATGAATGCAAAACACTAGGTAAAATAAAATTTTAGTTCCTGAAAGAAATGTCATATGATTAAAAGAATGAAATATAGTGTCCAAAACTCAGTTTGTCAAAGATAATACTTCTGAAAATTATTTCTAAACGTTATGATACAAATGTTTCTTTATTTATATTTTTGATTTTTATTCAATGTATATTGTTTTAAGCAGTTTTATATTTATGCATTCCATATTATTTATTGTATTAGATAGAAAATAGTGTAATATTATTACTGTAATGGATAGAGTAGATTAAAAATTCACTACAAAACAAAGGATATTCATTCATAAGTAATCAGAGCCGGCCCTACCATAGGGCGAACGGAGCAGCCGCTCCAGGCGCTAAGTCGTAGGGGGCACCTCAGTGGTAAAGAAAATTAAAGGGTATAAATTAGGGAAAACTAAGGGGGCGCCATAATAGGATCTCGCTCCATCCTAGAACTTGCCTCGGGCCGGCACTGTAAGTAATAATACTAATAAAAACTCATCTTCATATAAAGAATCTTCCAGTTCTGAAATATTTTATAAATGAAACTGAATTTAAATTTTTAAATTTTANATCTTGCATCCAACTTTAACTTTTATCCATAAATAATTTCTCTGTAATTTGTACAGAAGAAAAATAATGACTTCATTTGATAATTTAAATAAAAATTCATAGGATTTCGTAAGTGTAAATAATATATTGTTGTTAGTGATGAGGATTTCTGTATATTAATTTACAAGACAATCTATAAAAAAAAATCTATGTAACACACCAAGTCCTTTTGGAGAATTAATATTTCATAGTACAAATTATAAAATATTAATACTTGTAGATTGTTAATATAGAAAGCAATTCTGATAAATAATAATAATAATAAATTATTATTTATCAGAATTGCTTTCTATATTAACAACTACAAGAAATATTAATTCTCCAAAAGGACTTGGTGTGTTACATAGATTTTTTTTTATAGATTGTCTTGTAAATTAATATACAGAAATCCTCATCACTAACAACAAATATTATTTACACTTACGAAATCCTATGAATTTTTATTTAAATTATCAAATGAAGTCATTATTTTTCTTCTGTACAAATTACAGAGAAATTATTTATGGATAAAAGTTAAAGTTGGATGCAAGATATATTTTGTTGGTTTATTAAATACATTTCAATTTTTAAAAATTTATTATTTTATTCATTCTTAACTTTTATTTGCTATTTAATTTCAAGCAATAATTTTTAATTATTTTATTTTATTTTTGTTATAATATCTACATAATTATTTCTTAAAAATCTAAGTATTTACCATTCATTCAATATGTTTAATAACAGTTATTCAATATTACATAATTATAAATTTAAAAATATTTTAATAAAGCATTATAAATTTGCTTAATTTACTCTAATAGAAAGTGGTATAATAAAACAAAGGTGTATGAAAATTATTATTTTCCTTCAATTACAAGAAAGAAGTTTAATGCATTTTTTGAAATAAAATTAAAATGTAATTCAACTTTAATTTACACAATAGTAAGTAATCAAAACTCTAATTGTAATTCTAAAATATTTAAAAATATTCTTATTTTATTATTATTTAGGAACCAGTATAGTACTGTGTTTTGTGACAAGAAGTTTTGTTTCCAAACATATGTTGAAATTGTTTGCTTTTACTTTCTTGCTGGACAAACAGCTTTAAAATATGGAAACCTTAAAACATAGAAATGCTGATGTACAATGTAAGCAAAATTGTTTTTATTTAATCATAATAATATAGTTGAATTTATGTAAATATAATAGTTAATTGTCCTGTTAAATTTTTATTAAATTTCATTAATCTGATACCTTTCTTTCTTAAATATTATCATGATATTTAAATATATAACTTTTTTTGAAATTTGCTGAAGAATTGTTTGTAATTATTTATATAAAAGATTTCTTTATATACATAAAGTACATAACAAAAATTCTTTTTTGGTCAAACAAGTATTCTAATAGTACTTTTAATAAAATATTCTACTTTTACATTGCTTGAAGAAGACATTGATGAAATGTTGAAAGTACATGCTAATTTTTTATCATCACTAAATCACATTATTCCGATCGAATTCTAATGATACCAATTTCAATGCCTACAAAGTAGCTAAAAGAGTCTACAATAACTTAATAATAAAGATAATTAAAATATAAAATGTTTGTTTGCTTATTAAAATTTTAAGTTGAGATTTTCATTATGAATAAAGAATATAGAATAAATGTTAAACAAAATCTAAATTACATTATGGTGTGTTTCCAGCAGAGCATTTAATAATATTTAAATTAATCAATCATCATATATAATTCTTTATTGAAATAATTAAAATTAAAATAGCCATGCAAATATTAAACATATTAAAACTACTAATAAATAGACAGAAACACATTAAAGTCAACATGTTTTTTTAATGTATGCAATGCTATTTCAAGTACAATTATATCAATGAATGATTGTGTAATTGATTACAGTAAAAAACCATTGATGTGCCATCAGGAATGCACTGTAATTTAAATTTTGTTTAAAGTTTATTCATGTTCTGCATTCATAATAATAATCCAAAGATAAAATTGCAAAAATATTTCTTATTCAGTAAATTTCTAATTTCTGAATATTATTTAAAACATATTTGAATGCTTGAATGTTATAAATAATGAGTAGACAGGGCCATTAAGAGATTCTATGAGGCTAGAGATAGAGCAGGCTCCCTTTTTTTTTTTTTTTTTAAAAAAAGACCACAAATATTGTTATTAAATTATTTATTTTTACAGTGCAATACAAAAAAGTGAAAAACATATCATGGACAAATATCTTGTAACATAGGAAAACTAAGATAAAAGTTCTGTAACTTTGATTAAATTCATAAAATTATGTTATAACAATTTGATATTTTATATAGAAAATGATCATTGTGTGTTTTAACTTGCGTTAGCAGAAGTATTTTGCATATTGGACTTGTAAGAATGAAAAAATTTATTTAAATATACTTGTGGTACCTAATTGTAAACCAATTGGAAAAGATGTAAGAGAGTTAATTATTAAGAAACATTTACAAAGTGTTTCTAACTCAGAAATAAGCAAGCTAACTGAATATTGCAAATCTACTCTGGGTAGAATCATTAAAAAGTAAAAGGAAACTGGAAAAACAGATGTGCAACCAAGATCAGGAAGACCATGTTATAATAGAAAGTTAGAAGATAAAGTTTTCAGAAGTTTTATAACAACTTTTAGGAAAAATTCAGCAAAATGTTAACTAACAAATGGAGTGAAATAACTAAAAAAACTATTTCTGTGAAAACAACAAGGCAGAGACTAAAAGAAATAGCTATGAGACTGTTGCTTTAAGTGCAATGAAAATAAAGAAAATTAAGTAGTATAGAGCAGTGTTTTTTAACAGGGGGCCGCAGCCCCCTGGGGGTTCATAAGAANAGACTCAGACATTGTGATCAAAAGCACACTGCAATGAGCTTGCTCTGTCTTTTCTCAAAAAGGTAAAGTCAGAATAAACTGAATTTCAAGCACAATGATAGTGTCTTCCTCTTTTGGTTTATTGTTTGTTTGAAATTGATCAATACAGCTGTTGAGATCAGACAGTCACTGGCATAGAGCAATAGGAATGGGATATGGTTCTATTGTTTTGAAGTTTAGAGGAACAAGTTGATAACCTGACTGACCTACTGTAGTTCCTTAATGAAAGCAAAAGGGGATAATAAAGTAGTATCTTTGATTTTGATCACCCAACATTAGTCATAGGCCTGAACGTTTAAAGCAGAAAGAAGTCAGACTGGATTGCTGGAGTAGCTAAAATAAATTTTTAGTTGGAAGGTTTAAAGTCTTTTCTTGGGAGAATTTGTATGACATTCAAGTTTAAGCAATAAAATTGGCTTTTTCTTATCCTGTTATCTATTTTTACCACAGCGATATGTTAATGAGTGCAAATTTTTGTTTAATTTGATATACTTTGTAATATCCAAACATTTTAGCATAAGTTTAATATTGGAGATTCAAGAGAACCAAAAAAGTTTGTATTAATTGATATTCATAATTGATCTTCTTATATCATTATTATATAGGATCAACTGTTTGACCTCATATATATTGAATATATAATTATAATAATTGATTATGTTGTTTAATTTTCATTAAAAAGTTTTACTTATTAATAGTTTAATCTTTTTTATATTCAATATTGTGGAATTTTTATTTAGAAGAAAGAATTCCAGATCCACAAATGATTAAAATATAAATCATTTAATTAAGCAGTGAGTTTTTAAGCCCATTATGGATTTGGCTGGACCAAAAATGAAGCAGCCAAGTGACAAGAGATGAGGCCTGAATTATCCAGATTAGACTACCCCAAAAAGTTTCTGGGAGTTTTTTGACCTAACCAGTTTCAATCTTTGGTCTCCAGAGCAGTCAGCTAACACTTTAACTGTCTTAGCCATCTGGCCAACTAAGTAACTAGTTGAAAAAGAAAATGCATTCAAGAATTTTCTTAACATTTTCAAACATCTCTCGAAAGAAAAAGCTTCTGACATCATCTGTGTTTCTTGTCTGCTTATTTATTTATTTATTTCCTCATTAAGCATTCTCCAAGGTTATTTTTCCATAATATATTTAATTCTAGAAATTTTGGGGGAGAAAAATACAAAACATATTAGTCAAATTGAAAGAAAGTGAATTTATAAGTTATCAATATTGAAATTATTTTTATAATAAATTTTGAATTATAACTAAATTAATTTTTAATTAAAATAATAATAATTGTAGTCCTGATTTAAAATTATATATTTTTTAGTGAATCAAGTTTTTATTTAATGAATTTCAAAATTTAAATAGATTTAATGTTTTTCAGAATAAAAAATGCCAGATGAAGAAAGAAAAGCTGTTATATCTCTCTTAAACATTCCATGGAACGATGTTTTATTTGTTTATCTTTTACCATTACTTAATTGGAAAGATTTATTTCGTCTAAGACGTGTATCAAGTGAAGTCCTTTGTTTGGTGACAGAGTATTTCAGATCATGTCAATCTATTGATCTCTCTATAGTTAGTGGACAATTTAATGCCAAAGCCTTTCAAATTATCTCAATGAATAATTCTTACATTCAATTTTTGATTTTAAGGAATTGTAAATGGTTAAATAGTGATTTATTAACACCAGTATTGAAGACAAATGAAAGTATTGTGCATTTGGATATTTCTGGTTGTTCTGCTCTCACTAATTTAAATTTACAAATTTTAGCAACTAAGTGCCGAGGATTAAAAAAATTATCACTGCAAAACTGTCATTGGGTTAGTGCCACAGCAATAATGTCACTTGCTTTAGAATGTAAAAACTTAGAATATGTTGATTTAACAAGTTGTTGGGAAGTTACAGATGAATCAGTATGTAAATTGGTTGCTAATTGTCCAAAGTAAGTTTTTCATTTTTAATGAAATAATTAAATGACAACTGAATATTACTAAAATTTTAATATATTTCAAAATATTTTTTTAATCTCTTTTGTAGGTTATCCTATTTATCTTTGTCTCGGATTTATGGTATTACTGATTATACTATGAGTATGATTGCATGTACTTCCAAACTTTTAGAGCATCTAAATGTTTCTGGATGTTGGAGAATAACAGACTTTGGAATCAGGTATTAGTATAGAATTATTAAAATAATTAATATGTATAAAAACAAAAACACTAAAAAGTTGCAACAAATAATAGAAAATTTGAATTATTAATAAGTATAGTAAATACAAATAGTACCACAATTAAACATTACTTAAGCAGTTAATTCTAATTTAATAATAAAATATTTTTTGGAGTATTGTTTTGTTAACAGTAACAGAAATCAAAAATTAGAAACATTTTATGATAAATACAGGGTGATGCATGAAATATCACACACTTGAAAATGTCTTACAAAATTTTTATTTTTTGGTTTTGAATTTTTAAATTTTGCCACAGATAGCTTTGGTTTATGCATGGTTTGGTAGATGGCAGTACTTGTCGATGTCACATATAAGGACACCACAGATTTTCAGTTATAAAACATGGCAGACACAGGTGTTTGACACGTGAACATATGAAAATAATGTTGTTTTACATGTGGTAACATGAGGGTTCATCTGAAAGGGGTGACCTTCAAAAACATGAAGGTCCATCTCAGAAGTTTTACACCAAGAAGTAACAAATATTGAGCACATACTGGTTTGCCATGCACATTTCAGTGTGTATTGTTAATATTAATTTTTTTGGAATATTTTCTAAGACATTTTCAATGTATTACATTTCATGTGCTACCCTGTAGAACAGTTTATTCAAAATATAATTTTTAATATTTTTATTCATTCAGGTTCTCTTTAATCTGAAAAAATCAAAAATCTGAGAAAACTGACAAATTGTTACAAATAAAAATAAATAAATAAATCAAATATTAAAATTCACAATTATATACAGTGGCAGACAAAAGTGTTGACTATAACTTTTGCTTATAAATTTTTTTTGTTGTACACTGATTTAAAAAAAACAATAAAACCAATAAAAATAACACAAAACTATGCACTAATAACAATTTTTATCTTAAAAAATTAACAGTTAAGTTATTGTAATTGTATAAGAACAAAAAGAATTCAGGCAAGATATTGACTCACAAAGTTAATTGATTTTTCAAATATTTTTTAACTGGGCATTTTCTCTCTGTTAAAAATTTGCATAAAATCATATTACAAAATAAACATGGCTCCTTACATGTCTCCTATGTCCATAGTCCAGTTATGTAAAAAGGATAAGCCAACTTGAAGTGGCAGCACTTCGAAATGACTATTGTGAAATATACAATTGTCAAATTAAGATTCAGAGTAGACTGGCAAACCATATAAATTCAGGAAGACCACAGAAAACAATTCTATGTGTTGATAGAATTATTAGACATAAATCTGTGGCTGCTTCAAGCATGGATGTTGCATAGATAAATTAGGAATGCTGAAATTAGTTACTGTACTGTTGGTTACTTTCTAGAAGCTGTAGAACTAAATGTTTATATTGGAATAAAGAAACTTTTAAGTTCAAATAATAACTTGAATTTGAGTACAATCAGTAGTACTTGTCAAAAAGTATTGCTTTCTTATGGGAATAAATTATTCTTTTAGAAGTGATGATAGGTATATGTTACAGTGGCGTGCCGTCATTGTAAGCGGTGGATGTGCCACTTCCCTTGTATTTTCTAAAAAATAAATACATATTAATTTTAATTATATGAAAATAATCGCACAATATTTTATTATAACCGCATTATGTATCTTACTACAAATTTCTATACCACATGTGAAAAAAAAATAAGATTGCTATTGTATATTCGAATATTAGTGGCGGAGTGGAAGCGCTGTATTGTCAGTATCCAAAAAGCCAGATTTGCGCATGCGCTTTACAGAGCACCAACCTCACCCAGTTTAGCCGGTGGAAGCGTAGGACCTTGGGTGGATGCTACATGTATAATGCATCCAATTCTATCCAGGACCGGTTCTGGGCTGTTAGCCGCTTTTCCGCTAGATATTTGGCCGCCCTTGCCCGATTATGCGAATCGCGAGTAGATTTATAAGAATTTACCAATAACCAAACAATAAGAATTTACTGGTATATTTTTATGATAGTTCTGTATAGTTGACAGGAGTTTTAAAAAATCCATTAAAATATGATACTTTTATTCCGCTTTCCAATCTTATATTACTCACAGATTTCAATGTTAAACCAGTGATATTACGATTTCGTATATCCCATCTTTAAGAGGATGTAGAAAAAACGTGTACAATTCTTGTATAATGTTAAAAATTAACTGTTACTTTGGAGCATCATTTACAACTAAATTTAATGAATGAGAGAGATGCACAAGGCACAGAAAAAGCTCTAGAATTTATTTTCTTTAAATTTACAATTTATGTATCCGTTTGTCATAAAAATTTGTCTTTCCACTTTTTTCCCAAGACTACAAATATTCAAGTACAAAGTAACTACTTTCGACTTATTTCTACTTAAGAAATAATTAAATAATTAAGCGATTAGTGAATTGGGGACATAAACAAACCCTGATGGAAGAGCCAAAATTTTACTTAAACAAAAGCTTAAGTTTAAACATTTAAAATTTACAACTGAACCAATCTATAGCCGAATACAGTGGGGACTGATTTCTTCGAAATATTAGATGTAATAAAGACAGAAAATTTTCCAGTTCAACGAGATTGACCGAGAAGTTGTAAATTTTGGAAATTTCCGTGGACAACACCTGGTCCTAAAACGAATTAGTTAGAAAACAAATGACGGACAATCTTAATTATATCCGACTCACCAAATAAACCATATCCAGTTCATAAGCCAGCAGAAAAATTCTTTCTACGAACGTTTTCGTCTATATGTAATAGACATCCTCACGTATTGACGATATCGAACTAACGGCTGTTCTATTCGACTAGCCGTTAGTTCGATATCGTCAATACCTGAGGATGTCTATTACATATAGACGAAAACGTTCGTAGAAAGAATTTTTCTGCTGGCTTATGAACTGGATATGGTTTATTTGGTGAGTCAGATATAATTAAAATTAAATAACCAGTTTTTTGAAATACAGTATATTGATGGACAATCTATTAAGTTTAACATGTTTAGATTTTTACAGCTATGGCGAGAAATGTTTAAAATTTACAACAACCCTGTTGCATCCTTTGAGGTATACTAGTGATGCGACAAAAGAGGCATTTGACATTAACCGGTATCGGCACCCTCGGGATTAGGCTTGCATGCACGCACTGCACACCTACCAAGATCGTCTCTGATTCCATCCATGAGCCACTGGTAGGGAGCCATTTTAACTAAGCGGATTGTTTTAATATTTAAAAAGTAAAGAACATTTTGTTATTTTTATGTACGTTTCTTCACAAAACTGTATTCATACAATTGAATATTTTGTACCAGGTATGTATAATTGTATATCCATCACACATTTTATTTTAACAAGTAAGTTTTTATAATTTTATTTTTAATTTTAGCCCTTATAACAGCTAGCGATTTAGAATGTAATTGTGATATTAAAAATTTATTTTAAAAAAGTTTTGGCTTAAGAGCATATAATGAAAAAGAAAACATTATTAAAAGAGAAAGACTAATGCCTAAATTAAATATAAATACATCAACAAAAGAATTTGTTCGACATTTTCACAATAAAATTTATGAAGACGTAAAATGGCTTTGTGGATGCATAAAAATGCAAAAATTGTTTTGTTGGCCTTGCCTATTATTTTCAAATGAAATTACTGTTTGGAATAAGAATGGCTTTGAAGATTTAAATAATTTTGGTAAAGCTGGCAAAAGACACAAAAATCGTAAATCTCATATCGATTCTTTCGTAAAATTGAAGCAATTTGGAAATCAAAATAGAATAGAATTTAACATTAGTAAACAATATAAAATAAATATTGAAAATTATAACAAGATGGTTACGGCTAATAGATATATTATATTTAAATTAGTATGTGTTATCGAAGCAAGAATTGGCATTTAGAGGGCATAGGGAATCTATTAAATCTAATATAACAGAGTTAATTATATTGAACTTGCTTATTTATTAAGTGCGTTAGATAATCTATTAATTAAAAATACATTTAGAGAAGTCTACGGTTTTTACTGGCTTATCGAACAAACGAAATCGAATGGACCCTAGACCATCACTGACTGACTGCCCCTGGAAGTCGGCTTCTTACAGAAACACAGCTTCTCTATCATCAAATGTCACGGCACGCCACTGATATGTTAGACAATCTGAAGGCACACTATACAATGTTAGATATCAGCTACCTACTGTTAAGCATGGAAGTGGCAATATAATGGGGTTGAGCTGCTTCTCTGCATATGGTGTATATCTTAATTGAAGTAGAAAGCAAAATTGATTAATTCCAGTACAAAGATATCTTAGAGAATGCTACATTTTCCTATGCAAACAAATATGCCTCAAGGGTGCTTATTATAGCAAGATAGTGATGATAAAGCATACTTCAAAACTCCAATCTTTGCTTCTTCAATAAAACATCTTAAGTTATTCAGTATTATATGAACAATATCCTAATCTATTCCTTTATAACTATCACCTGCAATAATCACTCATGATTTATTAAATTTTCTTTTTTCTGTTAATATCTTTCCTATACTAACAAAATAATAAATCTATTTATATTTATCTGTCTTGTCTTCAATATTTCTAATTACAAAACATGTATAAAATTTTTTTTATTTTTTCAATTCTTTATGGTCATCAATTTACATCTATTATAGCCTTTTTAATTAATTTTATGTTAGATTGAAAAATGATTTTAAGGATTTTAAATACTAATTGTATAGAATGTTTCTAAATCAAATGTTAAAACTTTAGTATCATATTCTTGAGGTGAAATTGAATCAAATATGCAATGTTATGAATGCATGTGTTTGTCCAGGACAAAAAGAAAAAATAATGGAAATATGAATGTATAACAAATAAAAACAAAGATTATAATCTTACAAATACATGCCTTATAACAGCAATTAAAAAAGCACATCTACATACATTCACAAACATAATTGGATGGCATCACCCTGGATATAAGGTGACCTCCATATGCCTGATTCCGTGTACAAATTTAAGTTAATCCAACACAAAGGAGTTTGTTACAAGATAGCAACTGTTAAATTTTGTGTGTCTAATGTAGTAATAATTGCAAAATAATGTAATGTTAACATTTTCATTCCTATAATCCGGTGAATTAATTAAAGCAAAATTTCTTCATAAAATAATAATGAACAATTCAAAGGACAAAATTAAAATCTTTAGCAGCATACCATCTAATCATTATTTAAGTTGAAAGTCAAGTTACATACTGAAGTTTGTAACTTGATTTTCATTTTCAACTGAAACTTCTTTTTATTATTATTAAAATGATATATATATATATATATAATTTTTTTATTTTATTGAATCATTATTTATATATATATAATGGTACAATAAAATAAAAGATGCTTTATTAGTGAACAAATAAACACTCAAATTGCTGCTGTTTGCTTCAATATAGCCAATATCTTGTAAAAATCAAGATCTCATTTACAAATCAGTTTTCAAATTTTGTGTCTACATTTTTCATTTAGTTTTGATCCAGGAATCTAATATTCAAGTTTTAGCAAGTAATTTAGAAACATTCTTTATATCAGCTATTTAATTTCTTTTCTCTTCTCAGCAGTACCTTTACTACATAATCTCTAAACTCATATTTTTTTTTCTGTATTATATATTTATTTATTTATTTTAATATTTTTATATGGATTCTTCAGATAACTTATACCTATTACAGTAAAACCTTGATTTAATTAGAATAATTCAAATGAAGTGGTGTTCGTTAATGCTGAAAGTCCGTTATATAATAAAGTAGTTTTTCAGAATACATCTATTAAAAAATTGACAATTTAGTTAGTTTATCTGTTTTTACTTATATAGGTATGTTTGTTTAACTAAAATTAAGTATGTATGAGAAGTTTAATTTTACAGAAATGTTTTCTGTATGTATTTTATTGTACTCACTGTAGTTCTGAGACTGTAATAAACAAGTATACTATATGATCTAAATTAATGTAAATAAACTAATATTTTTGGAACATAATTAAACTTCAGTATAAATGAACTACATCATAACACATGCTGTTTCCAACTCTACATCCTTCTTACAAATAGCATAAGCAAAGCATACTACAGTATTCCATTATTATTTATTGTATGTAGCAGTGTATAATGTTAATATTTTTATTGGAGTTGTTGATTTGACTTGAATACATTTACCAGTAGACTTGATGTACTATAGAATTGTTACCAAGATAACTTACTGAAGATTTGTTGTGGTTGCTTAGTGTCCTACATATTATTTAGATCATACAAAAAAGGATATATCATATATTGAAAGCCATTAAGATTAATATCTCAGTGAAAGTGGTGTGATCTTGTTATACATTTTCACTGAAAACATAATGAATAGTGTTACTTTAATCAATGAAAATAAGCAACAATTGAATCATTTGTTTTAAAGATGAAGGATATTGAAGGATATCTACAGTGAAAATTGTTATTTGTAGAGAAAGTGATATGTAACTTTCTTTAACCTTGCAAGTCTTCATTGGTATATAAGAGTGATTCTGAAACTTTGAGAGGTCAAGACCTTTTTAAAACAAATATATTTTGGCAGACCCCTATTTTTAGCTGTTAGCTTTCAGTCATTTAATTAATAAACTACAGTAATAATAAGCATCTGAAGCATCTTATATTAGTTTTTGATAGTCTTTGATTGCATTAATTTAAAAAGTTCTATCAAAATTATAGAATTAATAAATTATAAAATTTAATGAAAAGAACCAACTTTTTTATTTTTTCAAAAATTTATTAATTTAAAATATAACATTTTAATATATAATATACAAATTTATCACATTTATTTAAAGCTTAATATAGCTTTAAATAATAATTTTCTTAATGTTTGCTAAGTAATAAAGTAAAAGCATTTTTAGAAAATGGGCTTGCAGACCCAGTAACAGAATTAGGATTTTTATTCTGGGATAGCAGAGTTTGGAGTGAATGTGATCTGCAAACAAAGTTTCAAATATTTAGTGATTGATGTTCAGTGACACATAAGCATAAAAATTTTAGCAAGAATAGGTAATTACAATTGGCAAACAATCAATTTGTATTTAAAGAACTCTCCAATAATGGTCATTATAGGTAGACTTGAATAAATTATTTCAGGTTGGACAAATAGGAGGCAGGAGATTTTAGGATGAGCGAGGACCCACCTTTGCCCTACCCTCAAACTGTCCATGATTGACTCCAACAATTATTTCCTGGATCACTGTGGGATTGCAGACTATAGTTTCAGAACCACTGATATATAACATCATCTCTGAAAACTTTTAACACTTCATGAATTTCTATTGTACTTTTCTGCAATTTGAAATAAAACTTTGTTATTAAAATATCTCATTTTGAAATATCTTATATTCAACATAGAAGAGTATTATAAAAGTATTTTAATTTAGACTGATTGCAGATAAATAGGTGCAAGAATGATTCACTAAGTATTTTATTGTTATTTTCAATTTGTTATAATGTATTTTTTAAGCTACAAAATCAGTCATCAGATTAAACTTTGTAGTATTTATCTTTTTATATTTGACATTTATAAAACTATTGAGTATAAAAAAAGATACAGCCTAATCTACTCAAGATAAATTTAATTGTATAAAATATCCATCAAAGAATGTTTCAGAACATGTAATGATCTATAAATATTATAAGTTTATATATACAGTATTTAATTATAAATTACATTAGTTTTAATTTATTTTTTATTCTAATTTTTGCTGTTTAGACTAGAGAATATTTAGAAATTTTTTAAATTCAAATTGTAATGAATTAAAATTATTCAAAATGGGAACAATTTCATCATGTGCTGAAATTAAATGTATATGCTTATGTGCGTGTCAGTTACTTTAAAATTTGTTACAATATACCATGCAAAGAATTTAAATTTAAATACATGATTTGTAATTGTGAAGTACTTGAAAATTTTTAATTATAACTGTATGAAAACACAGCATAAAATACTTCATTTCTGTTTTAATGCACAAACTGTACAGGTTATTCTTATTATTTTAACTTTTTATTACAATTCTCAATTACATTTTTACAGGTTGGTAGGCGAATATTGTAGAAGACTTAAATCATTAAAGGTAGAAGACTGTCGTGATGTCACAGAAGCTAGTCTGGCCACATTGAGATTGAGAGTCGTCGTTGATCGTCCCAACAGTAGATACCCTTACAGAGCACAAAGTCATAGAATAAGACTTCAGATTTAAATATAGGTAGGAAAGAATAGATCCATTCCAAAGACAATTAATAGTGTCTTTCTCTGTTTATAGAATGGCATACATTATTTTAATACAGCATATATTTCAAATTCATCAGTATTATATATGCCTAAAACTGTTGTGGTCAATAACTAATATTCATTAATGAATTAAAAACTTAAGATATGTTTAGTAGTCGACAGATAATCCATTTAAATATTTAACTTATTTATTTCTACCATGGTATGATACAGTTACAAATGTTTGTAATTCTACAGATTGTCAAATCTTATCTTACGAATGCAAATTGCTATATATGTGCATGGCAGATGTTTTGCTAATGATGCTGTCTATTAAATTTTCTCTGTGCTACCATGCAAAACATAATTTAAATACTTTAAGAAAATTAAAATATTACTAGCCTGAAAAATAACCACAATAAATAAAAATATTTTCTGTTACCAGTGTTACTAAGTAACTATGCATTTTTTAACAGAAGTAAATTTTTTAAGTCATGTATATGCATTTTTAAAATGCATTGAAAAATGAAAACCTTCACATTCTCTAGATGTGCTTTACTGTTTAAGTGGTGTGATCAGTAAAAAATTTATATGTAAAGATTGAATTCATTACATTTACTAGGAATTATTATATTTTCTACAAAATTTTATAAATTATGTTAATTTTACAGATGATTGCGAGTACGATCGAATAAATTATAGAAATCTTACAACAATTTGTCGCTTAGATAGCCTGCAATTTCCCTATAATGAAAATAATTAGATAGTCATAAATTTAATAAAATATTTCTATGTTATTTTTTTTTTTTTATTAAAGAAATCAGTTGAATTGTTGGACTTGTTCATTAATACATTTGATCTGTTGAAAAATAAAATGTATGTTTAATATCAAATTTTAAAAGTGGTTCTTCATTTTAATATCACACATACACGAAATTCAATAAATATAAAACCGAGTCTGCCTCCTCATATAAAATAGGAATAATTAAATAAAAATTTAACTATATTGTTGTCATTCATGCTATTTTCAAAACAGAATTATATATATATATATATATATAAGCCTTCCTCGTACATTGTTGTAGCTGACAATCATCTTACTGAAAGAAAAATAAAGTAGTTAGCATGAAGGACATTTCATAATTTTACATGCAGACTGCAAAGAGAGGATTTATTATTATTATTTTTTTTTTTTCAATTTTGTTGAGAAAGACAATCGAATTTCCATTTGATTTAGCATTATAAGAAATTAAATAAGATGAATTATAGTAATTTAAAATAAACTTTATCCCTTGGCTTACATGTTGCTTTTCTTTTAACTAGCCAAGAAACGATAAATACACGTTAAAATAATAGCATAAAATTGGATATAACAATTACAAATTTTAATATATAGCATAATTTACAATTCTTAGTAACCATCAAGGAAATTTAGATATAATTTCTACCTCAGGATTGTGAAATACCATAATTTCAGCAAGGATATAAAACTTCATTAAAAGTTTATGGAATTAATATAAAACATAGGTGAATTGAATAACTTTAAAGTTAACTAGAGTACAGTATAGTTAAATTATCTTCGTTTAAATTTAACTTGTCTATTTGAAGTGACCATCAAATAACAAATACAAATTCGTTCATATTCTCAACTTGACCTAAAAATTGCTATTGTTCAATGCGAGTTTGTTTACCGCTCCACTTCAAAATCAACACTAACAGTAAAAGCCTTGCTTAAGATATTGCATAAAATCATTCAGGCATAATAGCCTTTTAATTTAATTTTCTTGTATATAAATTTTTTTTTCTTTCAATTTTCTTTCAGATAAAAAGATACTGAAGTTTCTAAAGTGTGCAATTCTTTTATTATTTTTTTGCAAGCCTATTTCCAAAATTATATACTTTCGAACAAGGTTATTGAACTTGCCACCGGTTAACAGTTTGTAAGAGAATTTTTGAGGTAAGAAGCCACGCGAGAAGTTGATTTTCGTGATTTAATAGATAAGCATTACATCTTTAACTAACCTTGCAGATTACCAATCTCACAACGACTATAAAATTTTATTTTTTATCCACTTCATGCTTGCTACTCACTCGCTTCTCTTTCCATCTCGATACTTTTCTGTGACTTCTTTTTCTGCCGTTAAACTCGGCCTTAATTACTACTTCTCATTCCTGACTTCTGAACTTTTTAATATATGACCGCACTTAACGTGATTTTCAACCTTTAAACTACATCCATATTCTTTCATTCCGACGATAATTTTAAAAATTCGAAATTTTCCTCCTAACTTAATGTATATTAATACCTATATCAGGTTGGAAAAATCTTTTTTTTTTCTATCTTTTTTCGTTCTAAATAGACACGAAATTCCTCCGACATACTCACAGGAACAGAACTATAACCGGGTCAGATAATTATCCACCAAATATACGACATTGTAATCACATTAGACATATTTCACTACATCCTGGTCTTGATTTTTAAAGAAACATACGGTAGTTAATGAGCCGTGCATCACTAGTTTATTTGGACAATTTGCTTTAATTCCATGTTTGTATAAAGTAATTGAGCTTCCTTCTCGTTCGAACACCGTATTAAACTTTAATTACATTTCCTATACTATGTTTTCCTGTAAGCAACAACACTAACATTAATTAATTAATTAATTACCTTAATCTTCTTTTTTATTCGTCTATCTATTATACACACAAAAAATATTTAATCACAATGAAACTACACACTGCCAGAGGTATTTGATAGGTGAAAAACACCCGAAATTTACAACATAATCTCTCGCAAACATATTTAAAACGTAACTAACACACTCTAACCCGCTAATATTAATGCAAATAGGGAAATAAACGGTTCCTTCGAGGGGAGGGAAGGGGAAAAAACTGTAGATTCTAACACCTCAGTATCGATTGCGCATAAAACAAAAGCAGTCCACGTCAAGGCCGACCTGTTTCGCTTATCCCCGTACATAGCATGGAAACGTCACAATATTAACGTGCCGTATACAAGTTTATATTGTAATCTCCCAACGCCGGTGCGTAGTTTATTCGTACGACTAATGCCAGGTAAGTTATTTTACCGCTTTATACATCTACGACTTAATTAGTGTGAATCTAAGGTTAGCGTGGCGTGCCGTCTTGATACCAGGAAACTGGTATGTAGGACAAGTTGCTGTCTAGGAAAAAAATCAAGTAAAATAAAAAAAAAAGAAAAACAGGTCAGCGAACGACTGCAATGACCGGTCGACAAATGCTGTACAACGTATAGTGTTAGATTAACGGGTGTTTATACAATCTGGAAGTTTTGCTAAGTTGTGTATTTGGTATCTGTACAACATGAAGTACTGCTCTGTTAATTACTATAAAGAAAATCGGATTTCTATCACCGTTTAACCCGTACAGTACACTACAAAAGTAAGTTATTTTATTATTATTATTATTTTTTATGTATATATCTTTATATATTTTTCATAGAAGCGCTAATAAAGTTATCAGAATTTCTTTTGTGGCGTTTCCATGAAAAACAGTACAGACGTTGACGCGTTTTAGAACGGACAAACCGACGTTCTCTGTATTTGAAAATATTCTACGTGTTGGTGACGTAACGGCATTATTGGCGTGAAAAACTCATTTATTCGTCGTGCCCCTAGGAATAATCGTAGACGAGTTTTGAAATTAGTGATATTTTTGGCTGCTTTTCAATGATAAAACTCTTATCTGTACCACGTAGAGAGATGGTACAGATAGGAATACGCGTAACAAGCGAATTCCGTTCGTCAGCTGTAATGAATATAATGAATATTCAAATAGCCCGGGCTATTATTAGATCGTATTAATAACCGTTATTAATTTGGGAACCGTACCCGCTTAATTATTATATTTGTAATATAATAATTAAACTGGTACGGTTCCCTTAAAAAGTCATTAGTTGTGGGGAAACTTAACTGAGTTGTGCGAATTTAAGTAATTAAAATGATGCATTAAAAAATAAATATATAGGCCTATACATATACTATTCGATTGTTCTTTAGAGGTCAAGTCAAGCATAATAACTTGAACTTTTTTTTTTATTTTCTTTAATATTTTTAAGTTCTTCATCCAAACACGGTAGAATGAGCATCTCGTGGACAGTTAAATACTGAATTTTATTATAGGAAAATTCTTCATTTGGCATTGTATTCGTTTTAGTATTTTTTTTTTTTTGAAAATTACGGGAAATTCCCTGGGGGAATATTTCTTTAAAATATATATTCCCATTAAGACTATATATAATTTAAGATAAAAGTATTTTACCTACGTGTTTTATGCAATTATTATTTTCTACCAATAAAAGAAGGAAAATTAGATTTAATTAACCATTAATTAATGATTAATTATTAATGTATTTTTATCCAGTTGGACTCGTGTTGTACATAATAGAATATTTTAGTCGAAAATGCAAATAAACAAACGCCCTTTTAAAGTATCATTTATGTTTTACCATGCATTACCAACACGCAAAATTGACGTGATCCTTGGTGGTGCTTACTTTCACAGATTTTTAAATTACACCCACTCCAGTGGCACGTTATTCTATGGGCAAAAAGGGCTCCAAGCCAATCTTTTTTATAAGAAAAATGTCTGAACTCAACACTGTAAGTGGGTCCTCCTAATTCAAATTTGTATGGGTCCTATGAGGTTATAATGCACAACTGACCACACTCTTATCTCTGTGAATTTAATATATTACAGCACAATTAATAATTTCATTAGACCTATCAGTTACATTCTTCAGTTTTGATGATAGAATATTATATAAACAGTTCAAATATTTGCAAAAATAACATTACAGTTACTACATTTGAGATATATTTTTGTTTAGAGTCTATAATAAATTATAAATTAATAAAAAAAAAAAGGTTTCACTAGAACATACATTTATATTGCATCACTTTCTATATACTGTATTTTATTATCTGTTTAAATATTTATATTATTTCCTCCTTTGGCTTTTCTATGTAATAATTGAAAGAAAAAAAATACAATCATAAATTCTTTTTAAACTTCTCCACCATGAAAACAATTGTCTCCTGTTATGCAATATATGTTGTAAGAAATTTGAAAACAAAAATTGCAAAAATAGAATTACAGATTATAAATTTCTCTACAGTTTTTCAATTTCTAAATCTTGCTTTAAATAAAAAAAGAAAAAAAACCTTTTTAGAACATGACTATTTAATGTCAACGCATCAAAAGAATAAAGCCAAATAATTATTTGAGCATCCTGTTGAATATCCTGTCTGTCCTAAGCTAGACTTTTTGTAACCATTGGATCCTGCAATTATCAAACTGGTAACAAAACTCTACGTGAAATGTTTCGAAACTTGGCGTAATTTTCCCACGTGCAAATCTTGCATAAATCTAATATTAAAAATCATATTCGTAAGTAAAATTATACCTTGTTTAATATTGCTCAACCATTATCAATGGGCTCGCATTAATAATTTAATATATTAACTGTCTAACACTATTGTAATTTAAATCATTACAATTGTTAATCTTAACTAATGAAAGAGTAATAATAATAATAAAGTATTTGGATAATTTAATAATAAGTGATGATAATTAAAGCTAAAATCTATAGCATATTGCTGCTAGTTAATTAAATTTTTAATATTATCTTTAATCTTCATTTAAAAATCTGAAACTTTAACTAACTTGCCATAAATTATTTATCAGTAAAGTAAATGTTTCTTACATACCACATTACAATCAGTATCTTGGCATTATGAAAGCTGACATATAAAAAAAAAAAATGAAGTCTTTACATTCTAAACAGTACATTAAATCTTTATTTATATTATTCAATTAAACCAGAAGAGAATAAATGCGAACCTTCGACTAGAAAATTAAAAAATTCTCCGAAATCAGATAACGCTAAACTGGGCCACAGTCCGATGGGGTCCCAATTAAAGTTTATTGTGAAGTTTAATTGTCTCGCAATATTTTTTAATAAACTGATGAATAAGTAGAGATTACGTACACGTTCGGGTTTCATTTCTACAGAATTCTTTCTTTCTTTCTTAACGATTAATTATTAAAAATTGCATGCTTAGACAAGAATCGATTCTAATTTTTATGTAATTAATATTTAAAAGTTTCGTAATTGTTTTTCTAATAATTTAAAATGAATTATCATCATTACACTGCATATCTATCAATTGTAATAATAATTATAGCTTACATTTTACTTTTTTTAAATCAAAACAATTTCTATTTAGAAAATACAACTCAGATATTCCAACAAATAAATTTATTTTGATGTTCTTACAGTGTACAAACAGAATAGCGCATTAAACAAGAGCTTGAGTTTCTTTAAATAAATGCAAATTGCTGATTTAAAAATAAATTTAAAACTTTACGGTGGGAAATAATCCATATACAAATTCTCAAATACAGCTGTTACTGAATTTGTGTCAGACTGTTGCTTATTAATGAAGTTAGTTGTCCTTGACTGCCCAAAGGTGTGGCTATCATAAGAAATATATAAATTTAATTGTTTTCTAGGTCACTTATTTTATCATGTTCTACCCTTAGTTTCCAGAAAACTTTTTAAATATACATCATATAATTTGAACTTAAATTTTTAATGCTAATCTCTTTTAAGTTTAAATTGATTTATATTTCATTAAAAGTTTAAAAAAAAATTATCATAAATGTTGTATATTATTCCTATCTAATTTAAAATACTTAAAATTAAATTTAGTAGAATATATATATATATATTTTAATATTTTCTATAATGATCAGGACTGTTGAGAGGGGGGAAGCTGAGGATTTTTCTCTGGCTTGTAGTGGTTCCTACCCCGTATAAAATTAATATTAGGAAAAATAACAGAAAATAAAATCCTTAAGACTATTAATAAAAAAAAATAAAGTAAACATTATATGTATTTCATTTGCTCAAAAAAGAAAGAAAAAAAAAGAGGACCACTCTATTCTCGGGCACCATACAATCGCTTGATTAATGAATACTGTTATATTTCGTAGCAGGGTCATCAAGAGGGAATCTAAGGATTTTTCTCCAGGCCTAGAGAAAAGTTAAAGGAGTAGGAACCACTATGAGCCTCTAAACTAGTTATTTTTTACTAACATAAACAAAATCTTTAAGACAGTAAAATCTGCTTTTTATTAAAAGAAACAAACCAACATTTTATATATTTCATTTCTTCAAAAAAAATGACATATAAGCTCTTGACAATTCCATTTCTTAGTGAATATTCAAACAATACTCTAAGTTTATTCAGGTTCATCTAACTTACTTTAAAACAATATATGTATCACACTCTAGTGCACAGTGGTTTTGTTCTGACATCCGGATTGTAATTTGAGATTATTGCAAGTCAAAAATACTTGCACTATATATATATATATATATATATAAACCACCCACTTTTATTATTCATCATAATACAATATATATATATATAATTGATACTTATCAAATGGTTCTCTTGAATTCATTCTTTGTTCTTTAAAATGGAGAGTATTATTTGAAATTGTAACAATAAAGCTAACGGAAGTTGGCTGTAAATCGAGGAACATCTATATAAACGTAAGCTTAATTGCCATGTTATCAGTTAGCTCAAGTTTAGTTAAAATTTTTCATTTTTGTCTCAATCTGTGAGACTAAAAATCAATATTTAATTATGCTAAATTGTAAATTTTAATTACATATTACGGAAGCTAAGGAAATCTTTAAAAATGTTTTATAATTGAAATTTCCTATTTATAAAGATGTCTTATTGTTTGACAATATGGGCATCCACAATACTATTTTTAGTTAAATAAATCTGAATTTTTTTCTTTTAATTAACTAAATACAATGTAATTATTTATTAAATATTTAAAAACTCTTATCATTTCAGATTATATTACATAAACTGCAAGAAAATTTTTGCAGGACAACAAGATGTTTAAAAATGTATTAATTTTAGCAAAATTGCATATCATATTAACAATTATTTGTACATATTTATGCCACGGTAAGTTATTTTTAAATTTATTACAAAAAAAAAATTTAATTGAACTTTTCTATATTTGTATTAAAGTAAATTTTTATGTATATTCTGTACATTAGGTGCTGCGATTTTAAATGATACTCCTTTAGATACCATTGTAGTTAATGAAGGAGAAGAGGCATTATTAGATTGCGTAGTAAGAAATATTGGTAATTATACAGTAAGTTTCATTTATAAGTTTCTTAAATGCCGAATATCTTATTATATAAAAGTATTTATTATTAAAATGTTGAATAAGTGAAGGCTACAGGAAAAAGGCAGAATATTTAAAGTAAAGTTGTTTAATTTTATACTCGAAAATAAAATACTATTTCAAATAGTGGTTGAATTATAAAGTTTTGAAAATACAGTATAAACATCTGTTAAGATTTATAATATTTTATGAAGAGACATGGTCAGATTTATCCATTGTACCATATTTTACTGTATATTTGTATTTTGTTTGTATCAAACACATTTGAAAACTTTATGATGAAAACAGTTTCTGTCCAAACGAATATGAAATTTTTATGCTATATACTTGCCACATCTTGACTTTTTGTTTATAGTAATAAACTTTACATATCTTGATTTCAAATCTTTATAAAATGAAACACATCATCAAAATAGAAAAATTCCTTAAGGGCTGTTTGAATCCAAAATGATCCATGAATATTTTACTTCACTTCAACTGCTTTAACACATTGTAACTTGTTTTATCTTTGCAGAAATTGTTTGTTTTGTTAGTGTATAGTTTAGCACTTGCTAGATGCACCTAGATACAGTAATACCTCGACTTACGCTACCCTGACTTACGCGATTTTAAATCTCGTCGATTCGTCTTTTGTTTGAGCGCCATGCAACTTTTGATTACTCACTCCCCCACACTATTGTTCAGCTTACATGTTTGGACGTGTAGCACAGAATCGACACAGCTACAATTTATTTTGTGTTATTTATTTCTGTGTTTGTTATATCTACGGAGACTTGAGAGACTCTATGTGGTGATTTCTTGTAACCGTGAACGAATCGAAAGACGAGATAAGATTAACGAGAACATTTATTAGCTTACACACATCCCACTTGGATTTTACACAAATTGTGAAATTATATCCCGACATATGCAAATTCGACTTACGCGGTTATCGCTCAGTCCCACCTATTGCGTAAGTTTGGGGTATTACTGTACGTGTATTTTTTCTTTTACTGTGGAGTGAACATTTTTTGTAGTTTCATTTTTACAATTTGGAACAGTCTTTCCTTTATCTAGAATATAAAAATATCATCACAGGTTTAAATGATACCATACTTGAAGAATTATAGCATACTTCTGATATTGATTAGATACACAATTATTTTATCAAATATGATTGATATATTTACCTATAATGCAAGCATTATAGGTAGGTCGATTAACTATACTCAAGTCCTCACTTGGATAAAAGAAGGTTGTTTTTAGAAGTGCTCAAAGAAGCATTGATAAAATCATATATTCAAAGCAGACAACAGTTACTTGGAAATAACAGACTTCGACTTTATTATAAGTGTAAATATAATTTTCTAATTCCAATAGTATTTATTTGCAAATTAAGGAGCTATCTATATATAAAATGAAAGAAATTAACCTAAAAGTTTGTTTTTAATATTTGTTTTTCTTAATTCCCAAACTGTGAATCATCCTATAATGGTTGGTTCAAATTATATTTTACTATTCAATTACATGGCATAGCAAATGATAATGCTAATTCTTATAACTACATTTATTGAATGAAAAATTATCAACATTTAAGGACAGTTGTGAAAATAATTTATAAAAAGTAGGATAATATATTGACTATTAATCAGCAGAAATTTAGTAATAGCATAAGATGACCAGACTTCTTGGTTGCAAAAGTGGGACACCAGATTAATACCAGTACAGTATACACTAATTATTTGTAACCAGCAATGAGTTAGTGTACATTGTACTGGTACAGTTTACACTAAAAATCAAATTTGTTACTTAATATGATAGTTTTATAAAACAACAAGACAATTAATTTTGTTAAAACAACAAGTTTAACAAAATTAATTGCATTTGTGATGATTACAATCAACCAATTCCTCAGTCATTCTTATTCAAGGTTAAATAATTTATATCATATTTTTAATGTTTTGAATATTGAAATAAGTAGCACATGTAATTAATATGACCCGTAGGTGTATTTATTGGCCATATGTTTATACTAAGAAATAAATCACCTTATGACACGACCAGTAAAAATTTTCATTTGACCTTAACTTGTTTCCAAGTTATGCTACTCGAAAGCAGACAATGGACCAGAAGTGTGCGGGCCAACGGCAAGTATTTCGTAGACGAGTGGCTTTTTCATAATATGGTAGATTCCTTCCTCGGCATGTCGAAAACTTTCTCACAGGGCTAATCACTAAGACTCACATAATGTGAATGTAAATTATAGATGGCAATGAGGTCTACTTGTCTATAAGCATGCAAGTTTATTTTCAACCATTAAAATGTATTTTCAGTATGGAATTTTAGCCTTCTATTTCAATACCCCACTACACATGGTTTATTTAATTTTTGTTAATTCAGATTGGGTCCAATCCCTTTTGATCCAATTGAACAAGATTTGACTGTATTAAAAGTCAAATTTGTTATTTTATAATATACAGTAAGTCAAATTAAATCTTGTAATCAGTCAAACAACCAGAAATTATAGGCTATTTATAGAAGTATCATATTAAGTGACAAAGTAATTAAGTTTGCAATTAATTTTGTTAAACTTGTTGTTTTAACATTTATAAGGATTACAATAAAAATTTTGTTGTATCAAACAAAGTTATTAAATCATACTCTAAACTAATGGATTAAAAAATGAAACAGTTTCATATTTGTCTCCATAGTTTAGATGAATCACTTCATTCAATTATTAAGGTTATATATAAATTAAGAATATTACATTAGTGTAATATACACAGTATATTACACTAATGTAGTATTATACACTACAAGTAATATACTGAATAATCCAAATTAATTAATGTCTAGAATGTTCAAATTATCAAAAAATTTTCCAAATATAATGGCTTCATTTAAAATTAATGTTATCTATAGAATAATGTCATTATTTAAGAAAAACTGCTTTTATGTGATAAACAGCATCTCTGTAGTATTTTTTTCTCAATCAAAGCAAGTTCTCTCTAGATTCCAGTTCAAATTATTAGAAATCCAGACTAGCAAAGTGTGTTATATATAANCTGCAAAGAGAGGATTTATTATTATTATTTTTTTTTTTTCAATTTTGTTGAGAAAGACAATCGAATTTCCATTTGATTTAGCATTATAAGAAATTAAATAAGATGAATTATAGTAATTTAAAATAAACTTTATCCCTTGGCTTACATGTTGCTTTTCTTTTAACTAGCCAAGAAACGATAAATACACGTTAAAATAATAGCATAAAATTGGATATAACAATTACAAATTTTAATATATAGCATAATTTACAATTCTTAGTAACCATCAAGGAAATTTAGATATAATTTCTACCTCAGGATTGTGAAATACCATAATTTCAGCAAGGATATAAAACTTCATTAAAAGTTTATGGAATTAATATAAAACATAGGTGAATTGAATAACTTTAAAGTTAACTAGAGTACAGTATAGTTAAATTATCTTCGTTTAAATTTAACTTGTCTATTTGAAGTGACCATCAAATAACAAATACAAATTCGTTCATATTCTCAACTTGACCTAAAAATTGCTATTGTTCAATGCGAGTTTGTTTACCGCTCCACTTCAAAATCAACACTAACAGTAAAAGCCTTGCTTAAGATATTGCATAAAATCATTCAGGCATAATAGCCTTTTAATTTAATTTTCTTGTATATAAATTTTTTTTTCTTTCAATTTTCTTTCAGATAAAAAGATACTGAAGTTTCTAAAGTGTGCAATTCTTTTATTATTTTTTTGCAAGCCTATTTCCAAAATTATATACTTTCGAACAAGGTTATTGAACTTGCCACCGGTTAACAGTTTGTAAGAGAATTTTTGAGGTAAGAAGCCACGCGAGAAGTTGATTTTCGTGATTTAATAGATAAGCATTACATCTTTAACTAACCTTGCAGATTACCAATCTCACAACGACTATAAAATTTTATTTTTTATCCACTTCATGCTTGCTACTCACTCGCTTCTCTTTCCATCTCGATACTTTTCTGTGACTTCTTTTTCTGCCGTTAAACTCGGCCTTAATTACTACTTCTCATTCCTGACTTCTGAACTTTTTAATATATGACCGCACTTAACGTGATTTTCAACCTTTAAACTACATCCATATTCTTTCATTCCGACGATAATTTTAAAAATTCGAAATTTTCCTCCTAACTTAATGTATATTAATACCTATATCAGGTTGGAAAAATCTTTTTTTTTTTCTATCTTTTTTCGTTCTAAATAGACACGAAATTCCTCCGACATACTCACAGGAACAGAACTATAACCGGGTCAGATAATTATCCACCAAATATACGACATTGTAATCACATTAGACATATTTCACTACATCCTGGTCTTGATTTTTAAAGAAACATACGGTAGTTAATGAGCCGTGCATCACTAGTTTATTTGGACAATTCGCTTTAATTCCATGTTTGTATAAAGTAATTGAGCTTCCTTCTCGTTCGAACACCGTATTAAACTTTAATTACATTTCCTATACTATGTTTTCCTGTAAGCAACAACACTAACATTAATTAATTAATTAATTACCTTAATCTTCTTTTTTATTCGTCTATCTATTATACACACAAAAAATATTTAATCACAATGAAACTACACACTGCCAGAGGTATTTGATAGGTGAAAAACACCCGAAATTTACAACATAATCTCTCGCAAACATATTTAAAACGTAACTAACACACTCTAACCCGCTAATATTAATGCAAATAGGGAAATAAACGGTTCCTTCGAGGGGAGGGAAGGGGAAAAAACTGTAGATTCTAACACCTCAGTATCGATTGCGCATAAAACAAAAGCAGTCCACGTCAAGGCCGACCTGTTTCGCTTATCCCCGTACATAGCATGGAAACGTCACAATATTAACGTGCCGTATACAAGTTTATATTGTAATCTCCCAACGCCGGTGCGTAGTTTATTCGTACGACTAATGCCAGGTAAGTTATTTTACCGCTTTATACATCTACGACTTAATTAGTGTGAATCTAAGGTTAGCGTGGCGTGCCGTCTTGATACCAGGAAACTGGTATGTAGGACAAGTTGCTGTCTAGGAAAAAAATCAAGTAAAATAAAAAAAAAAAGAAAAACAGGTCAGCGAACGACTGCAATGACCGGTCGACAAATGCTGTACAACGTATAGTGTTAGATTAACGGGTGTTTATACAATCTGGAAGTTTTGCTAAGTTGTGTATTTGGTATCTGTACAACATGAAGTACTGCTCTGTTAATTACTATAAAGAAAATCGGATTTCTATCACCGTTTAACCCGTACAGTACACTACAAAAGTAAGTTATTTTATTATTATTATTATTTTTTATGTATATATCTTTATATATTTTTCATAGAAGCGCTAATAAAGTTATCAGAATTTCTTTTGTGGCGTTTCCATGAAAAACAGTACAGACGTTGACGCGTTTTAGAACGGACAAACCGACGTTCTCTGTATTTGAAAATATTCTACGTGTTGGTGACGTAACGGCATTATTGGCGTGAAAAACTCATTTATTCGTCGTGCCCCTAGGAATAATCGTAGACGAGTTTTGAAATTAGTGATATTTTTGGCTGCTTTTCAATGATAAAACTCTTATCTGTACCACGTAGAGAGATGGTACAGATAGGAATACGCGTAACAAGCGAATTCCGTTCGTCAGCTGTAATGAATATAATGAATATTCAAATAGCCCGGGCTATTATTAGATCGTATTAATAACCGTTATTAATTTGGGAACCGTACCCGCTTAATTATTATATTTGTAATATAATAATTAAACTGGTACGGTTCCCTTAAAAAGTCATTAGTTGTGGGGAAACTTAACTGAGTTGTGCGAATTTAAGTAATTAAAATGATGCATTAAAAAATAAATATATAGGCCTATACATATACTATTCGATTGTTCTTTAGAGGTCAAGTCAAGCATAATAACTTGAACTTTTTTTTTTATTTTCTTTAATATTTTTAAGTTCTTCATCCAAACACGGTAGAATGAGCATCTCGTGGACAGTTAAATACTGAATTTTATTATAGGAAAATTCTTCATTTGGCATTGTATTCGTTTTAGTATTTTTTTTTTTTTTGAAAATTACGGGAAATTCCCTGGGGGAATATTTCTTTAAAATATATATTCCCATTAAGACTATATATAATTTAAGATAAAAGTATTTTACCTACGTGTTTTATGCAATTATTATTTTCTACCAATAAAAGAAGGAAAATTAGATTTAATTAACCATTAATTAATGATTAATTATTAATGTATTTTTATCCAGTTGGACTCGTGTTGTACATAATAGAATATTTTAGTCGAAAATGCAAATAAACAAACGCCCTTTTAAAGTATCATTTATGTTTTACCATGCATTACCAACACGCAAAATTGACGTGATCCTTGGTGGTGCTTACTTTCACAGATTTTTAAATTACACCCACTCCAGTGGCACGTTATTCTATGGGCAAAAAGGGCTCCAAGCCAATCTTTTTTATAAGAAAAATGTCTGAACTCAACACTGTAAGTGGGTCCTCCTAATTCAAATTTGTATGGGTCCTATGAGGTTATAATGCACAACTGACCACACTCTTATCTCTGTGAATTTAATATATTACAGCACAATTAATAATTTCATTAGACCTATCAGTTACATTCTTCAGTTTTGATGATAGAATATTATATAAACAGTTCAAATATTTGCAAAAATAACATTACAGTTACTACATTTGAGATATATTTTTGTTTAGAGTCTATAATAAATTATAAATTAATAAAAAAAAAAAGGTTTCACTAGAACATACATTTATATTGCATCACTTTCTATATACTGTATTTTATTATCTGTTTAAATATTTATATTATTTCCTCCTTTGGCTTTTCTATGTAATAATTGAAAGAAAAAAAATACAATCATAAATTCTTTTTAAACTTCTCCACCATGAAAACAATTGTCTCCTGTTATGCAATATATGTTGTAAGAAATTTGAAAACAAAAATTGCAAAAATAGAATTACAGATTATAAATTTCTCTACAGTTTTTCAATTTCTAAATCTTGCTTTAAATAAAAAAAGAAAAAAAACCTTTTTAGAACATGACTATTTAATGTCAACGCATCAAAAGAATAAAGCCAAATAATTATTTGAGCATCCTGTTGAATATCCTGTCTGTCCTAAGCTAGACTTTTTGTAACCATTGGATCCTGCAATTATCAAACTGGTAACAAAACTCTACGTGAAATGTTTCGAAACTTGGCGTAATTTTCCCACGTGCAAATCTTGCATAAATCTAATATTAAAAATCATATTCGTAAGTAAAATTATACCTTGTTTAATATTGCTCAACCATTATCAATGGGCTCGCATTAATAATTTAATATATTAACTGTCTAACACTATTGTAATTTAAATCATTACAATTGTTAATCTTAACTAATGAAAGAGTAATAATAATAATAAAGTATTTGGATAATTTAATAATAAGTGATGATAATTAAAGCTAAAATCTATAGCATATTGCTGCTAGTTAATTAAATTTTTAATATTATCTTTAATCTTCATTTAAAAATCTGAAACTTTAACTAACTTGCCATAAATTATTTATCAGTAAAGTAAATGTTTCTTACATACCACATTACAATCAGTATCTTGGCATTATGAAAGCTGACATATAAAAAAAAAAAATGAAGTCTTTACATTCTAAACAGTACATTAAATCTTTATTTATATTATTCAATTAAACCAGAAGAGAATAAATGCGAACCTTCGACTAGAAAATTAAAAAATTCTCCGAAATCAGATAACGCTAAACTGGGCCACAGTCCGATGGGGTCCCAATTAAAGTTTATTGTGAAGTTTAATTGTCTCGCAATATTTTTTAATAAACTGATGAATAAGTAGAGATTACGTACACGTTCGGGTTTCATTTCTACAGAATTCTTTCTTTCTTTCTTAACGATTAATTATTAAAAATTGCATGCTTAGACAAGAATCGATTCTAATTTTTATGTAATTAATATTTAAAAGTTTCGTAATTGTTTTTCTAATAATTTAAAATGAATTATCATCATTACACTGCATATCTATCAATTGTAATAATAATTATAGCTTACATTTTACTTTTTTTAAATCAAAACAATTTCTATTTAGAAAATACAACTCAGATATTCCAACAAATAAATTTATTTTGATGTTCTTACAGTGTACAAACAGAATAGCGCATTAAACAAGAGCTTGAGTTTCTTTAAATAAATGCAAATTGCTGATTTAAAAATAAATTTAAAACTTTACGGTGGGAAATAATCCATATACAAATTCTCAAATACAGCTGTTACTGAATTTGTGTCAGACTGTTGCTTATTAATGAAGTTAGTTGTCCTTGACTGCCCAAAGGTGTGGCTATCATAAGAAATATATAAATTTAATTGTTTTCTAGGTCACTTATTTTATCATGTTCTACCCTTAGTTTCCAGAAAACTTTTTAAATATACATCATATAATTTGAACTTAAATTTTTAATGCTAATCTCTTTTAAGTTTAAATTGATTTATATTTCATTAAAAGTTTAAAAAAAAATTATCATAAATGTTGTATATTATTCCTATCTAATTTAAAATACTTAAAATTAAATTTAGTAGAATATATATATATATATATTTTAATATTTTCTATAATGATCAGGACTGTTGAGAGGGGGGAAGCTGAGGATTTTTCTCTGGCTTGTAGTGGTTCCTACCCCGTATAAAATTAATATTAGGAAAAATAACAGAAAATAAAATCCTTAAGACTATTAATAAAAAAAAATAAAGTAAACATTATATGTATTTCATTTGCTCAAAAAAGAAAGAAAAAAAAAGAGGACCACTCTATTCTCGGGCACCATACAATCGCTTGATTAATGAATACTGTTATATTTCGTAGCAGGGTCATCAAGAGGGAATCTAAGGATTTTTCTCCAGGCCTGGAGAAAAGTTAAAGGAGTAGGAACCGCTATGGGCCTCTAAACTAGTTACTTTTACTAACATAAACAAAATCTTTAAGACAGAAAATCTGCTTTTTATTAAAAGAAACAAACCAACATTTTATATATTTCATTTCTTCAAAAAAAATGACATATAAGCTCTTGACAATTCCATTTCTTAGTGAATATTCAAACAATACTCTAAGTTTATTCAGGTTCATCTAACTTACTTTAAAACAATATATGTATCACACTCTAGTGCACAGTGGTTTTGTTCTGACATCCGGATTGTAATTTGAGATTATTGCAAGTCAAAAATACTTGCACTATATATATATATATATATATATAAACCACCCACTTTTATTATTCATCATAATACAATATATATATATATAATTGATACTTATCAAATGGTTCTCTTGAATTCATTCTTTGTTCTTTAAAATGGAGAGTATTATTTGAAATTGTAACAATAAAGCTAACGGAAGTTGGCTGTAAATCGAGGAACATCTATATAAACGTAAGCTTAATTGCCATGTTATCAGTTAGCTCAAGTTTAGTTAAAATTTTTCATTTTTGTCTCAATCTGTGAGACTAAAAATCAATATTTAATTATGCTAAATTGTAAATTTTAATTACATATTACGGAAGCTAAGGAAATCTTTAAAAATGTTTTATAATTGAAATTTCCTATTTATAAAGATGTCTTATTGTTTGACAATATGGGCATCCACAATACTATTTTTAGTTAAATAAATCTGAATTTTTTTCTTTTAATTAACTAAATACAATGTAATTATTTATTAAATATTTAAAAACTCTTATCATTTCAGATTATATTACATAAACTGCAAGAAAATTTTTGCAGGACAACAAGATGTTTAAAAATGTATTAATTTTAGCAAAATTGCATATCATATTAACAATTATTTGTACATATTTATGCCACGGTAAGTTATTTTTAAATTTATTACAAAAAAAAAATTTAATTGAACTTTTCTATATTTGTATTAAAGTAAATTTTTATGTATATTCTGTACATTAGGTGCTGCGATTTTAAATGATACTCCTTTAGATACCATTGTAGTTAATGAAGGAGAAGAGGCATTATTAGATTGCGTAGTAAGAAATATTGGTAATTATACAGTAAGTTTCATTTATAAGTTTCTTAAATGCCGAATATCTTATTATATAAAAGTATTTATTATTAAAATGTTGAATAAGTGAAGGCTACAGGAAAAAGGCAGAATATTTAAAGTAAAGTTGTTTAATTTTATACTCGAAAATAAAATACTATTTCAAATAGTGGTTGAATTATAAAGTTTTGAAAATACAGTATAAACATCTGTTAAGATTTATAATATTTTATGAAGAGACATGGTCAGATTTATCCATTGTACCATATTTTACTGTATATTTGTATTTTGTTTGTATCAAACACATTTGAAAACTTTATGATGAAAACAGTTTCTGTCCAAACGAATATGAAATTTTTATGCTATATACTTGCCACATCTTGACTTTTTGTTTATAGTAATAAACTTTACATATCTTGATTTCAAATCTTTATAAAATGAAACACATCATCAAAATAGAAAAATTCCTTAAGGGCTGTTTGAATCCAAAATGATCCATGAATATTTTACTTCACTTCAACTGCTTTAACACATTGTAACTTGTTTTATCTTTGCAGAAATTGTTTGTTTTGTTAGTGTATAGTTTAGCACTTGCTAGATGCACCTAGATACAGTAATACCTCGACTTACGCTACCCTGACTTACGCGATTTTAAATCTCGTCGATTCGTCTTTTGTTTGAGCGCCATGCAACTTTTGATTACTCACTCCCCCACACTATTGTTCAGCTTACATGTTTGGACGTGTAGCACAGAATCGACACAGCTACAATGTATTTTGTGTTATTTATTTCTGTGTTTGTTATATCTACGGAGACTTGAGAGACTCTATGTGGTGATTTCTTGTAACCGTGAACGAATCGAAAGACGAGATAAGATTAACGAGAACATTTATTAGCTTACACACATCCCACTTGGATTTTACACAAATTGTGAAATTATATCCCGACATATGCAAATTCGACTTACGCGGTTATCGCTCAGTCCCACCTATTGCGTAAGTTTGGGGTATTACTGTACGTGTATTTTTTCTTTTACTGTGGAGTGAACATTTTTTGTAGTTTCATTTTTACAATTTGGAACAGTCTTTCCTTTATCTAGAATATAAAAATATCATCACAGGTTTAAATGATACCATACTTGAAGAATTATAGCATACTTCTGATATTGATTAGATACACAATTATTTTATCAAATATGATTGATATATTTACCTATAATGCAAGCATTATAGGTAGGTCGATTAACTATACTCAAGTCCTCACTTGGATAAAAGAAGGTTGTTTTTAGAAGTGCTCAAAGAAGCATTGATAAAATCATATATTCAAAGCAGACAACAGTTACTTGGAAATAACAGACTTCGACTTTATTATAAGTGTAAATATAATTTTCTAATTCCAATAGTATTTATTTGCAAATTAAGGAGCTATCTATATATAAAATGAAAGAAATTAACCTAAAAGTTTGTTTTTAATATTTGTTTTTCTTAATTCCCAAACTGTGAATCATCCTATAATGGTTGGTTCAAATTATATTTTACTATTCAATTACATGGCATAGCAAATGATAATGCTAATTCTTATAACTACATTTATTGAATGAAAAATTATCAACATTTAAGGACAGTTGTGAAAATAATTTATAAAAAGTAGGATAATATATTGACTATTAATCAGCAGAAATTTAGTAATAGCATAAGATGACCAGACTTCTTGGTTGCAAAAGTGGGACACCAGATTAATACCAGTACAGTATACACTAATTATTTGTAACCAGCAATGAGTTAGTGTACATTGTACTGGTACAGTTTACACTAAAAATCAAATTTGTTACTTAATATGATAGTTTTATAAAACAACAAGACAATTAATTTTGTTAAAACAACAAGTTTAACAAAATTAATTGCATTTGTGATGATTACAATCAACCAATTCCTCAGTCATTCTTATTCAAGGTTAAATAATTTATATCATATTTTTAATGTTTTGAATATTGAAATAAGTAGCACATGTAATTAATATGACCCGTAGGTGTATTTATTGGCCATATGTTTATACTAAGAAATAAATCACCTTATGACACGACCAGTAAAAATTTTCATTTGACCTTAACTTGTTTCCAAGTTATGCTACTCGAAAGCAGACAATGGACCAGAAGTGTGCGGGCCAACGGCAAGTATTTCGTAGACGAGTGGCTTTTTCATAATATGGTAGATTCCTTCCTCGGCATGTCGAAAACTTTCTCACAGGGCTAATCACTAAGACTCACATAATGTGAATGTAAATTATAGATGGCAATGAGGTCTACTTGTCTATAAGCATGCAAGTTTATTTTCAACCATTAAAATGTATTTTCAGTATGGAATTTTAGCCTTCTATTTCAATACCCCACTACACATGGTTTATTTAATTTTTGTTAATTCAGATTGGGTCCAATCCCTTTTGATCCAATTGAACAAGATTTGACTGTATTAAAAGTCAAATTTGTTATTTTATAATATACAGTAAGTCAAATTAAATCTTGTAATCAGTCAAACAACCAGAAATTATAGGCTATTTATAGAAGTATCATATTAAGTGACAAAGTAATTAAGTTTGCAATTAATTTTGTTAAACTTGTTGTTTTAACATTTATAAGGATTACAATAAAAATTTTGTTGTATCAAACAAAGTTATTAAATCATACTCTAAACTAATGGATTAAAAAATGAAGCAGTTTCATATTTGTCTCCATAGTTTAGATGAATCACTTCATTCAATTATTAAGGTTATATATAAATTAAGAATATTACATTAGTGTAATATACACAGTATATTACACTAATGTAGTATTATACACTACAAGTAATATACTGAATAATCCAAATTAATTAATGTCTAGAATGTTCAAATTATCAAAAAATTTTCCAAATATAATGGCTTCATTTAAAATTAATGTTATCTATAGAATAATGTCATTATTTAAGAAAAACTGCTTTTATGTGATAAACAGCATCTCTGTAGTATTTTTTTCTCAATCAAAGCAAGTTCTCTCTAGATTCCAGTTCAAATTATTAGAAATCCAGACTAGCAAAGTGTGTTATATATAATTTTAATTCATCAAAATTTATTATTGAATTTTAAACAAATACATATTATTATTATTTTACTAATGCAACAATTATAGTGTTGTTCCGGATGTTGATCGACTATTTCAATTTGTTTAAAGTATTATATACTAATTTCTACATTCATTATATTAACAGTAAGTGCCGTCTTCTGCAAAGCCAAAGAAATTTTGTCTTTACTATTAAAGTGAGATAATTTTTTTAATATCTTGTGAGGTAATAACAGGATATTTATTCATTTTGTCTTATTCTGCCATATAATTACTGTACATAATTGTTCAATAACACATTTATTTAACATCTGAATTATTTAATCCTGTAAAGGACAGAAGAAAAAATGCTTTTTTTTTTCTTAACATCTTAAAAGTTCATGACAAATTTTAATGGATTTATCATGAGCTTTTCATCTATTATACAACCTTACAATTTTTCAGTTACAGGTGTACATTTATTCATCAGAGCTTCAAATAGTTATATAATTGATAGCTACAGACTGCATAAATTTTTTGCTTTGTAAAGAACTTTATTTTTTGGTAATTGGTAATTAATGCATTTATATAAAAAATTAACATCAAAAACATCACTTAAAAGTATATCAGTAATCATGATGCTTATTTATTGCTTATGAATAAAGCACTAGTTAAAAATATATAATTTAATATTTTAAAATATTAAAGAATAAATTAAGTACTTCAATAGCAAAGATTGTATTAATGGAGTTTGCACGTACTGAAGTCAAAGGGTTTAAAAAATTGGCACTATGTATTCATGAAATTTGTATTAGCTAAACTCATTAACATGAAAATGTCTATCCTCCCTCAGTTGCAGGACTGCATATTTACTTTGCATTAATTAATTAATAGACTCTGAATAAACTGATATCAGGTTTAACTATAGTAGTAAATAAGACTTAAAACAGATCGACTATATTAGACTGTAAACTTTGAGGATAGTGAGTACGTATAGAAAGAATTTTTCCTTTATTGAGAAAAAGGAAAAAATTGGTGATTATACTGAATAAATGTAATTTATTTAAGGAAAATAACTGATGTCCTTCCAAATTTCCTTATAAAATTTACAAATATTGAGCTATAGTTTGTGCAGGATATAATATACAGTAAGCCAAATTAATTAGTGGTCTTGTGATCAGTCAAACAACCAGAAATTATAGGATATTTTTATATTTATTAATTAATAAATGAATCATAATAATGTTAATTGGTACTGCCATATTGTAATTTATCTTTATTGTCAAATTGAATTATAGCTCAATAGTATCATTTCCAACTATTTGGTTGGGAACAAAGTCCAAACTATCAATATTTTAGAGATGATAATTCCTAAATAACTTGCTATTTTATCCTAAAAAGAAATCAGAATAACTGCATTAAGAATACATATTATCTATTAGTGCATATAACACATCTTTCCAAA
The DNA here is from genome assembly GCF_000671375.1 of Centruroides sculpturatus. Classification (NCBI taxonomy): domain Eukaryota; kingdom Metazoa; phylum Arthropoda; class Arachnida; order Scorpiones; family Buthidae; genus Centruroides; species Centruroides sculpturatus. The sequence goes on along the minus strand of NW_019384579.1, from coordinate 448,378 downwards.
CAAAACATAGTATTTAAGTTCCAATCTTACGTAATTGTATTGTAGAAAAATACACAAAAATTTGAATTTTTGTGTATTTTTCTGCAATACAATTACGTAAGATTGGAAAATTAATCTGACTCCGTCGTTTTAAATAGTTTATTTTTTAGTATTTAAGTTGTTTGTAATTTTTCAATATAGATGACAATAGAAATTTTAATTTGGACTTTTCACCTTAGAACTGAATCCTCCATTCATACAAAATCATACATTTATTAAATTTTAGGTATTATGGAGATATACTCAGAAGGATACAAATTCATCACAACTTTTAACTGCTGGATTAGTGAAAATAGTAACAGATAATAGGTTTTCCCTTCACCATAAAAATGGTAAATATCATTTACAAAAAAAAAAAATATGCTTGAAATGTATAAAACAATCTTATTTTTTAAAATATGTATTTTCAGACGACGATACCTGGATATTAAGTATTAATCCAGTTAGAAAAAATGACACCGGTCGTTACATTTGTGAAGTAAATACTTCTCCAAAGCTACAAATAAACAGAATTCTTGTTGGTAATGTATATTCTTAGAAAAATAAAATATTTTATAAATTGATTTTGAATTTAGTTAATTTACATTTTTGATTATTTTATTCTAGTTTCAACTGAAACCAAATCAAATACTCAAACACTAACAAAGCATAATTTTACAGGTAGGTTTCTTTTTAATCTTTCATCATCGTATGTAGTTGTAACTAAATGATCCAAATCAGTTACAGATTAATCAAAAGTTATCAATAATGCCACTCATTAAATACCTTGTATATACAGTAGATTGCTTCCTTTCAATCAAATCTATATATTAAAACCATGGGCCCGTACAAAATTTTTCAGGGTGGCGAAGCTTGGAGACAAATAATTATGTCAATAATTTTATTGCAATTAAGTTCTTTGGGTTTTTTCACAAGTAGAGTTTTTGTACAGATGCAATACTGTATTCTTTAGACAGATGAAGTGTCCCATGGTTGTGTGTATAAAGTTATATATATCAATCACTGTTACAATTATAATTTGTGGAATTTTTTACTCAATCCCAGGGGACAAATGCCCTTTTTTTTTTTATTTTTGCAATTCAAACAATAATTTTTCAACAAAATTGCGGTTTATCATATTCAGGTTGATTTTTAAATTGGAGCTGCTTACAAATTATCCGTTTTAAATGGAGCATAGTTAGTTGCATAATGAAAACAATTATAGTATGAGCAATACATTAACATTATTCACTTAATTACAATAATGTTCCATTGCACTCAATTCAATTTCAGATTGTTGTATACGCAGCAGAGTTCCAGCAAGTTGTTTAGAATTTTGTAGTTTAAATTCAATATTAGGTGGTAATCACCCGAATCCATGGCAATGCATGGATCATCTGCCAGCTATCACGAGATGCTTGACAGGTAATTATTGTTTATTATTGTTTAACTAAAATGTAGTCATTTCTAAATTTACTTGATTATTTTTAGATGGTCGCAATCATTTGCCATGTTGTGTGAGACAAAATATACCTGAAGAATGTCGGCCAGTTTGTATCGGAAGCTACGGCTTATCTACTGTCCTTCAACATTATACATGTATGGAACATACTTTGCCCACATTGGCTTGCATTGCAGAAGGAATTGGTAATATTAAGGAAAATTAGTTAATTATAACATTCTTATATCTTTTAAAACAAAAATATCTTGCACTATTTAAGAACTTCTCCCTGGACCACCAAAAGAATTAACTATCTTACCATTATCATCTAGTCAATTGAAGGTATTCTGGAAGCTTCCTCATCAAAATATTAATATAAGTTACTTTAAAATGAATGTAACACAATTATATATGTTAAATAATGAAGGTTATTTTGTGGTATGTATTTATATATTAATTATTATGTTTCATATTTCTATGAATTTAGAAATTTTTATTTTTTGCAGCAAGATGACATATTTATAGATAATAATAGTACTGCATTATCCACCATGAAACAATTTACGTTTAAAGTAAGTAAAATATTTTTGTTTCTAAGTTTAGCTTGCATTTCTAAGATTATGTTAAAATTTTAATAGATACCGAGCAGAGAAACGTCCTACACAGTGAATAATTTATTACCTCTTACTATGTATGAAGTTCAAATGGTTTCCGTTAACGCACACGGAACTAGTTTACCGACATATGCTTCCAGGGCTATTACTTTCAGTAATAACGATACAAATAAAATAATACCACAAACTACGGTTCCTCATCTGCCCGACGTTATCGGTTGCTGCGAACAGAGAGGTGTTCCTCTGGGACGTTGTCTTCGTACCCTGTGTGATCCAACCCGAGCCGAACAAACAAGGTAGAATTTGTAACTTGATTGCACTTTAATTTCAATGTAAATTTTGTTAATTAATTTATTTTCTAATAGATTAACAGATATTATGGTCTGTGCTCCTTGGGCAAATGTCACATTTGAATGTATGGCAGGAGGAGTAGATCACTCGGAATGTTGTCAGAGAAGAGGGTTGCCTGAAGTTTGTATGGACTTCTGTCACGGAAACATTAGTCGTATCGATTATAGACATTTCATTTGTTTAGAATACATGTCTGTATATAGCAACTGCTTACTCGAACATTACGGCATTCTTCCCGGACCTCCTGAAGATTTTGCCGTTGCGAGCATCCACGCTCATTGGGCAATTTTAAAATGGGAAACACCACAGTAAATAACATTATTAATATTTTATACGTATAAATCACTCGTCTATTAGTTGAACTAACAAATAACTCATTTAGAAGATTTTATATAAAGTGATTAATAAAAACTAAAATATTTTCCATGTCAGTTACTATCAAAATAATTTTAAGTAATTCATATTCTTCAACATCTATCAGTTTTATTCTTTTCAGGTAATTTATTGATTTATTTGGTGATGGGATATAACATCTTGAAGGAGTCTGAACCCATTCAAAGTAATCAACATTTGGAATCTATTGTTCTTATATTAACATTTCTAATGAACTTTCAAACTAATATCAATACTTAAAGCAGACTTTTATGCAATATTAATTTCAAAAATATTTGTAAACTGATTTATTAATGTATATATTCTGTTTTATTTAGCACATTAGCACATACAATTACTAGTTATGCTCTCTACTGGAAAGAAATATCATCTGATTTTGATTATAATGTTTTACCTGATGTTAGATCACCGACAGTTTTGGATAAATTGCAACCTGCAACTAGGTATTAACAGCTCTTATATTTTAGAACAACACGTTGTTCTAAGTATTAATTAAGTATTATTTTGAATAGGTTTTAAATAAAATTTATTTTTATAGATATGATGTTTACGTCGTTGCCAAAAATAAATACGGCACGAGTCAAAATTCCGTTCATGCCGTTTTCATGACTCGGCCGCTTCCTTCCGAAAAAGATTTTGAAGTAAATAATGAATCTGTTTACAACGTAACTGCATGTTGTATATCTGCAAAACTGAGATCAAGCTGTCTTCCTCTGTGTACATATAATGTAATAATTATAATAATAAATAAAAGATATATCATATTTATTCATATAACAAAACTAATTATATTATTTAATAGGTAAAAATGTCCGATCTTGAATTTTTGGCTCTTACCTGCGCTAATCAAATGGATGTATTGATACGTTGCGGAGCCGGAGGAAGAAATCATATTCCGTGCTGTCAGCGTCGTGGCGTGAAATGGGATTGCCTGACGTTATGCGAAGGTGTCTTAGAATCACCTCCACATATCGTAGCTCCTACCTGTTTGGTCGATATTGGAAAAATAGTGCAGGTAAAGATCAAAAACACTGTTTTAATTATATCTATCAAAAAATGTACAGATCTCTCATTTTTAACAACTAGTGTATGAGAGAAGGTGCAGATATTTTGCCAGGACCTCCAGAAGAACTACATACGACTCTTGTAAATTCAACCGGGATACAAATTCAATGGAGTGCCCCATCTGAAAATGCTGCAACTATTACAAGTTATGAAGTACGATACACAGAAATTGAAGATAAATATCCTCCAAATCCCTTATACTATAGTGATGTAAGTATAAAATACTATTTTTTTTTAAATATTAAATAATATACTTTTTAATATAATCTTGTTTTCACAGACACTGAATGTAAGTGGTACAGAAACAGAATTGGAAAATCTTAAAGCAAATACTTATTATAGTATCTATGTTATTGCAATTAATGAATTTGGAAATTCACTTCCATCTCTTGTATTAGTTGTTCAAACACCTTCATCAGGAAGTAATAATACCACCATTATCAGTAAGTTTATTTCTCAAATTTTATACAATTACTTTGAATTAAAAATAATGATATCGAAATCACAATCTTTGTAGGTGGCTTGAGTCCTCCTCATTCTTTAGAAGTCACTCATCAGACTACAGACTCAATAACAGTTGCTTGGCGTCCACCACTGCATATTCCTCCTGATGCATTTCTAACGTATATCGTCTATTATCAAGCAGCTAATATCAGTGACAATTTGGAAAATTCGACAACCACGGCTGCTACGTCTTTTACCAGCATTTTGATTACTAATTTAACACTGAATACACAATACGCAATTGCAGTGAAAGCAAGAGGTGGATCGGAAGAGAGTCATCTGTCCGAAATGATATTTGCATGGACTGATCCCGCCATACCCGCATTTTTAAATCCTCCGGTTATCATATCTCCCGAACCTCTCTTAGAAGGCAATAACGTAACTGTGCTCTGTGTCGCAACTGGTATACCCATTCCTACTGTGTCTATATTTCTTAATGGACAATTACAAGTTGAACAGCAGCAGAGTCACGTGGCGTTAGTGACACCTCATATATACAGAAATGCTTCGAAAGTAGATTGTTATGCAGATAATGGATATGGAGAAGGTGCCCAGAGTTCTTTAAAGCTAAGTGTAAATTGTAAGTCAATTAGTTATAAACAATATTTACATTGGAGCATAATGTCTTGCATCAGAGAAAAAAATAATTTAATCATAATTGCAAGAATGAACACTAAATTAATTTTAAAAAATAAAATATTGAAATCATTAACAGCTGTGATGAGAAGTGGGAAATTTTATAAATGAGGTTTTGTGATCATTCATTTTGTAGCATTCTTGCTAAATGGATTTTTCTTTGCATTGGTGACATTATGTTCCATTCAGTTATTTTTTTTATAAAAATTTAAATAAGCACATTTACATAATTTTTGGCAAATTTTAAGTTAAACCCGAAATAGAAACTATTGCCAGCAGTACAATCAATGCCGAAGAAGGACAATCCGTTAGATTGCAATGTATTGTTTCCAGTAATCCAAAACCTCAAATTACTTGGTATCGAGATTTATCTCAACAAAAACCTATCAGAAAAGCACCAAATTTTGAAATTCAGTTGTCACCTCATCACGAGGTATGGTATTACAGTAATACTTACAATAACAAATCTTACTATGATGTAAATAATATGATTCCGTTGGCAGGAGATGTACACGTATGTTGCGAGTTTGGCTATACCAAAGGTCACCAAGCAAGAGGAAGGACAATATCTTTGTGTTGCTGAAAATCAGTTTGGAAATGCTAAATTTCCCATGAAGTTAAAATTATCAAGATATTTTAATCAGAGCATTATGGGTAAATATTTTTAAACCAAAAAAAAAAACAATTCAAACTTTACTAAAATTCTTTTATTTTTTAGAATGTTGTAAAGAAAAAAATGTACAGAGAGAATGTCAAGACGCTTGTGAACGAGGACTTGCCATCGAAGAGATCATGAATCGCCCGCATTGTCTCAAAGATTTGGATAAATTAATGAACTGTGCAGCAGGTATTAACAAAAATTCAATTTTTTACTAAAGTTACAAATAATTTAGTAATAACAAAACTTTGTTAAGATGAAAGAGATCACAGACCGTGTTGTCGTGAGAGAGGAATAGCGCATAGTTGTTTGAAGTGGTGCAAAGGTCGTCCGGTTTTTAACATCAACATGTGTGTCTTATCTGCTGCAAAAGATATTGTTTCCTGTTTTGAAGAAGGAAAAGGTAAACTTATTTAATATTTTATGTAATAGTGAGTTAAATGCAATTCATAACTGAAACAAAAGTTCTCTTGGGACTTTATAAATTTGGCACTAAATATATTTTTTATGAATTTTTACTTTAAACTGCTCTCATAAAGGATATCAGTTCATTATTGCATTTTTTGAAATACTTCATTTTTACAAGTTAGAGGAAAATAATTAAACTGGATTAGATTAATGTATTATATGTATAAGTCAAAGACAGTTTGACATATTTCACCTACAAATACAGTGGGTGATTGGTTAACGAACATAATCCATTCCAAGACTTTGTTCGCTATCCGATTATTGATTTACCATAGGTTTCTATGGGAATTTGATTAATTCATTCTGGAGACTCCCAAAAATATATACTTTCTTACTACGTTTATTCGTATGTAATAATAAAAATACATATATACACGGTCTTTCATTTTTATTTGTCATGTTTTTTTCCGTTTGTGGGGTTAAAGAATCTGTCCAGTGTCGATTGCTTTTCTGTCGTCTTCATGATTTTTCAGAAGCAATTAATCACATTGTAATTGTAGAGATCCCTAAGCCTATTAACCTCAACCTGGTTTGAATGCCATTTTAAGACTGTTGTTCTGACGTCCTCCCACTTCAAAAGACCTTTAATAGCAGATATCAGCATAAAACTGGGTTGAAGGTCAGTCGGCATCTCTCATGCTCCAAAAAGTTTTGAATTATTGCCTGAACACAAAGGAAGACCAATCAGTATTCGTTATTTTACGTCGCTTCTTCTTGTGTTTGTTCAGTGAAGTGTTCATTATCCGAACATGTGTTCGTTGTTCGATCATAAAAATCTTTCGTAAAAGTGTTCGTTAACCAATCACCCACTGTATATAAAATACATTTGATGATGGTATTATTCAGAGTTGCAAATAATGCACTAAAAGAACTTTTCTATTTTTTTTTTCTTCACATACAACTTGAGCTGCTACTCACCTATACACAGTTTAAATTGATTAGCCCAATAAATGTGGCTAGAAGCATTATTTAATAGTTTATGCTGTAATGATTATATATACACTGTTGAAAAAGCAAAGAACCGATATTTTAACATATTTAAATTTTGTTGATTGTCCCACCCAAACATAAAGTGTATTACAGAATATTACAACAGCAGCTTTAGCCATCTTAGCTTGGAATGAAGTGAGGCTTTTATTTACACCAAATAAAGAAATCAGAATTTTATTCTTGGAAGATTCCATGTTCTTACTTTAGAACAGCATTAAGTTAATAAACATCTCGTGGAGAACAAAAATACTTTGTTGTTATTCAAATAAGAAAAGTTGGTTGCAAAACATTCATAATTCTAATTTACAAATCAACACTTTTGGAATTTGAGTTCTTATTACATTCATAATCACTGACAAAAATAGACCAGTTTCATTGATGCTGCCAAGTCAAAAAAATGGGAAAATTTTACAGATAATTTGCAAGAGTAAATATATTTATTGCTCAAAATATTAAAAAAAAACATAACTAATTTTCTTTAGCCCTATGATAGTAATATTTCTAGTCAACAATCAGAAATCTGTAATATAGATAATTTTAATAAAATTTATTATAAAGTACTACTACTTTTATTTGCTTACTGAAGGAATCTTTTGGAGATTAGTAGACAAATTTAAGAATACAAAATATTATCAGGATAGAAAGACCATGATTGACATCAATTACTTCTTTATAAAAACACTCACTGGTATAAATTGGGAATGCAGGAAAGATTTTGTGCTATTTTGCAAGAGAATAAGTCTTCAGTGAGTGCAAACGTGAACCTGTGAGAGTATTTTCAGTTTGGAAGAACAGACAGTTGTTAAAGTGAGTGCACAAAATGTACATCATCATCCCACATACTGTTTAGATGAATTTAACAGTGATTGATTGATGCAAATGCTTTTTATTACCATCTATCAAGGTAATTCCACTATGGTCTATTACTGTCACTTAGAAGAAATTTCTAAAAAAGGCCCATTGTTCATTTGCTGTCTAAGCTGGTATCAGACAAGTGTATCAGAGGTGAGTTCACTATTTTTTAGTGAAAGAAACTCATCCATTCAATAACAGAATCCTACTAAACCATTAACAGTATTGGTTAGGTTGTAGTGTGAAATAATACTTATTGTAGCAATAAGTATTATTTTTCACACTACAACCTAACCAATACTACTTTGCACATCTGGGGAATGCAATTTCCATGGCCACTATATGAATCATCCTTCATTTTAATTACTATTTATTTTAAGAATAAAGCCCAAAGGACATATAAGCATTTTAAGTGTTGGACAGATTGAAAATTTGATTAATCTCTGTGATTTCTAGGAAAAAGTACCTAATACCATTAAGATTTTGAATTTAAAAAAGAATATATGGATATAATGTTAATTCTCATCATAAAGCTATTGATACATTGCCTGTTTAAGAAGATATTTGAATGACAAAATGTCACCCATACCACATAAGATTAATTAGAGTTATCAGAATACAATTATGCAACTGGTAGCACATAATTCTTAAACTACTTCATCTGAAAATAATAAACCTAATTTCATTTACTGGAGTGAGAAATCAGCATAAATCATTTGGTTTGGTATGGTTTAGGAAAGTTATGCCAATTGAGTACTGGCAAAAGATGTTTTGATACGTGATTTCAACAAGATGGAGCACAGTCCATTATACTAATATCATTTAAGCAGCTGCAAATGAGTCATGTGGGATAGCAGTTTGACCAGCATGATCTCCCTACTTAACCTCACAAAAAAAATGAGTAAAAATTATGTTGAATTTATTGTGAGATAAGATGATTTTTTTTCATTTCCATCTAGGAATCATACAAAGGTGTATGATTAAGAAAAAATTTTCTAGAATTATACCCATATTTTAACTCTCTAGAAGAATAGTAGGACATCTTGTATAAGATAAAATTTTCAAAGTCCCTGTGCAGTTTTATACTTCCAATAACTAGAGGATATGTGAAAATGAATAGTGTTCAAATCAAATTTACTACATGGTCTGCTGCCATTTGAATTTCCAGAACCTTTAGGAGCATTGTTTCACAAGGAAGGTACTGTATCATATGTTAATCAAAGGCAGCAATTGTCTCGAGCATAGTGGGATATTGCCATATCTGCCAAAACACAATTTTCACTCAGATTGATCCCATTCTTGGAAAACACTGTCTCTCCTCAATACATTCTGTTGCATTAACACAGAAGGATACCATAAAGTTATTATATATGTTTGAACTTCACTTCTGGTATAATGTCATTTTCTTTTTTCACTGAATGACTATGAATGTGTGGGAAATTAAGATTTGTCATTCGTAACAACATCCATATTGATTTTGATCCAAAGAAATTATTTTCCTACTTGGGGCCTAATTTAGACCTTTGCGGGTCCATGTACAAATAAAAATAAAATTGTAATATTTAAAATTAATTACAAACATAAAATAACAATTCATAAAAAACTAAAAAAAATAAATCATACAATTCTTTAATATTTTTGCAGAATAGAAAATAAGAATCAAAGAATCATAATCTAATTTTTTGCTAACTCGGATTCAAATTATCTGCACTGTCGATACTAAATATTATCTTCTTTTATCGATAATATGACGATTTTAGTCTCTGTAATCCAAAAATATTCTTGGTAGACAAATCTCACAGCAATCTTATTGGCAAATTAAATTTATTTTGTAAAGACTACATCAAATGCATTTCGGGCTGGTCTAATATTTTCCAGTCCCTCTTCAGTGCTAAAATAATAACAAAGAACGTAAAATGTTTAACTAAAACACGACATAGATGTATATCTACACCAAAATTATAAATTTTGGAGAAAAACTTACAATAACCGCTGGTGGTAATTACAATGATATTTCCATGGGTAGGGGTGGTAAACTTTGTACACATTTGTAAGAATCCTAAAATTACAATTATCTTTTTTTGTATAAAACAATATAAGGCTAATACAAATAA